>NW_007731685.1:16286-44415 GCF_000696425.1 Galeopterus variegatus
GCTGAAGGGGGGCGCTGTGTGAGTGTGTGTGCGCGTGCGTGTGCGCGCGCGAAAAAAGCGCGTGCGCGGAGGCGCGCGCTGGCGGCGGGGGCGGGGGCCCGGGTGCTCCCGTGGGAAGGGAGGGGTGAGAGGTCGCCGGTCCCCGGCAACACGGCTCAGGCAAACGTAAGTGGCTTGTAGCAGAAACCAAGGGGTCCACGAAACGCGCTAGGCTGGAAGGCGGGAAGGAGCGATTAGTGACAGCCTTGCCAGCCAATAAAATGGAAATGTGAGAAAGGTTCTTTAGGCCCCTTTCCAATCAGGAAACTTAAGTGATGAGAGAGGGAGCGAGGGGGTGGGGTGTGATCTTGGTCCGGCTGGGACTGGAGCGGCGACAATTTTGGCTAGTCTAAGAAGGGCATTCGAGTGACCGTTGACAACGGGTGGGACAGCGTCAGGGCTGGGGGAAGAACCAGAACTTTACGCTTCCAGGACTCCTAGCTAGGTGCATTAGTTTTTAAGAGTAGGTAAAAGACCTTAATTAGTTCGCATTTCACCAATGGGCACTTTTCTACGGGGCGATTTCATCAGAGGAGGATTTGTTAATCGTGCTGTGTGACACCGTTAAGGGACTTACAGTGTCGTCACTCGCCGCCTTAAATCCTTTCGGGAACAAGCCAGGTTATAAATAAATAGAACTAGGTGTGGGTCTCCCCTTCACAAGGCGCTGGGCAGTCAGGCTAAAGACAGGCAACAGCTGAGTGTGTATACCAAACTAAATATTGAACGAGATATGAATGTTGAATTAAAATTCACTGCAATGTGCACAGTTTGTGATTATACAGATCTTGTATGTATCATGAACCTGAACCTCAACCCTGCACTAGAAAAAATATTGTAGCTGGAATAGGACCTTAGAGATTATCTAAATCAAGTCCCTCATTTTACAGATGAGTAAACTGACTCACTGAAGTATTTTGCTTAAGGTCATCCATCAAGTTAGTAGTTTAATTAACTCAGTGTGCTAGGAAGCAGGGGTAGTGGAAAAGTATAGGTTTCGGAGTCCTAAATCTTGGTTTCACGTCCTTGCAGGCTGTTCTAAAAGTATGTCTTGGGCAAATGCCTTAACGTGTTGTCATTTGTTAAGAGCTTCCCATGTGGGAAGCACTTATATGCTATGTTCATTGCATGCACTGTTCCGTGTAGTTACTACTATCCCTATTTTATGAGGCAGTTTAAGTTTAAAGATATTAGTAATTTACCTAAAGTCATTGTAGTAATAATTCAAACTCAGTACTTCTTGGCTCCAAAGTCTGCCTGCTTGAATATTGCAATAAACTAGAGTGTCAGGTTTTGTCCCAGTTAAGACAGGGATTGCAACTCCAACGTCCACAATTCTTAGGAGTCAAATGAAGTAATATATGTGGCAGTGTGTTCCAAACTGTAAAAAGGTATAAACACATTCACCATTTTTTAGAATATACTCCTTCCTTATACATTCCATTACAGGACTTCAACCTGAAAGATCGCTTTCATACTAAGCTAGCAAAGGAACGGACTTCACTGTAATTATGAGAGCATGGTATTCTAATGAAAAATAAATGCATATCTAAGGCAATAACCAGAGAATAGAATAAGATTTAATTTCTGATAGACAGGAACGGACTTCACTGTAATTATGAGAGCATGGTATTCTAATGAAAAATAAATGCATATCTGAGGCAATAACCAGAGAATAGAATAAGATTTAATTTCTGATAGATTGAAAAAGGAATACAAAAGAATACTAACCCTACTCATAGCATTCTTTATTGGAAGAGGCATCTATGAGGAAGTGGGATTTCTGGTGCTTTTTAAGCAATGAAAGATAGATGACAGTTTACTGAACGAAGAAGAGAATAACGTTGAGTTTGGGACTAAAGTTCATCTGCGGTATGAAAAACACATTTACCACAGTCATGGAAGAAGATATGCTGAAAGCTGGAAGAAAGGGAAAGCAGGTAAGTTAGTGCATATTGGTAAAGATCTATGAACCAAAATCTAGAATTTTGATCTGATGTATAATGTAATAGGAAACCACGATATTGCCTTTATGATCAAAATAAAGAGGATTTATACACAGAGTAGAGCAACAAATTGAACTATGATGAGGAATAAATAGGGTTTGGAATAAGTATGTGGTAGTCAAGATAGTAAAAGTCTGGTGCCAGACATGATGCAATCAAAATGCTCTGTGAAGTGTACAAAAATATGTTATGATGTTTTTAAAGGAAAAATTAGAAAAGGTGGGTATTTGGCACCAGGCAGTTTTGAAACAGTACAAGAGGGGACAAACATAATTGAAAGACAAAGATAGTTCAAAGATATATTACATTAAAACTTGGGCAAAGTATTCAGTAGAATGTAATATTGAATTGGAAAACCTGACTTGAAGAAATTTATAAAAATAAAATATTTCTTAAATAGTTTAGAAAATATTTGTCATTAACATGTGTAATAAGTTAAATTGAAAATGAGCCTGCTAAGTTCAATTGCTTTATAGGTACATGCTTATTGAAGTAGAGTCACACTGTATTCTTATGGTATTTTTTGACCCTTTCTTATTTCTTTCTGCTGACTTAATATTTAAACACTACCTACCACTTCATGGAGCCCCAAAGCAAAAAATATGGTTTTTAATGTGAACAGAATGTTTAATAGTAACCTAGCTATGATACGCCAGGAATAACAGAGACTATTCCAAGACCTGGTCAGACATCTATGGATCAGTCAGCTACAAATTGATTCAATCAATGAAGGTTATCAGATAGTATATTCTAATTAATCTTCTATTCTTTTGTATATTTTGTTTTTGTAAATTATACTTCTGCATTATTTTTTTTGCATATACCTCTACAATTCTGATTAGACATAAAATAAACATTTCACGTATTATTTTCTGCATTTTGTACCAGCTAAAAAAATTAAAGGAAAAGTATAGCAGCTCCCAGTTTATTAATATTAAGTATGATATTTCTCTACAGAGAAATAAAATTTTATTTTTTAATTAACCAAGCAATTGAGCACTGCTAATTTAATATTTTTTAGCACCTTAAAACATAATAGAACTTGTGTGCTTTTCATTGCTAATTAGTTGAATTATGAACCAAGCAACTATGATAGAAAATGATATTAATATAAAGAACAAAATCCCCAGTCTTTAATTGGCCTTAGGGTTCTTTTCCTTTTGTTTTAGACTAACATGGACATCTGTAATTTATTTTCAATAATAATAGGTTGGCTTTCAAAAGAAAGCACAGATAGTTGATATTCACAGATATTCCTAAACCCATTTGTTTCCATGCTCCTGCCTTTCCTACAGTCAACCTTGTTATTAAGAAACATAAATGCTCTCTACCTGAATGTCTCTTCAGCCGATGCTTTGGTAAAATATTTTCTGAATTTAAGTCCCACCAGAAGCAGACCCTGAGTTAAAGATTCAAGTGCAAGCAGTCTATTTTGGTTTCGTTTTTGCTTTTGTTTTTGTTTTCTATTTCAGGAAACAGTAGGAACATGAGAAAATGAGACAGGAAAGAGAAGGAAGGCAAGAAAAGGTGAATTGACAAGCAAATTATCACTAAAAGTAAACAGAGCTTGATGTCACTGGGATTTCCTAGGAACCAGTTAAAACATTAGCCTCAGAAGTATGAGAAAGCTTTTCATATATATATATATATGTATGTATGTATGTATATGTATATGTATGTATATGTATATATGTATGTATATGTATGTATGTGTATATATATGTATGTATATATGTATGTATGTATACAGAAGTATGAGAAAGCTTTTCATATATATATATATATGTATGTATGTATGTATATGTATATATGTATGTATATGTATGTATGTGTATATATATGTATGTATATATGTATGTATGTATATATATATATATATATGTATGTATATATGTATATATCTATGTATATCAACTCCCTTCAGCCATTTGTTGATCTCTATTTCTAGGGGCATTAATTCAATACATGCTAGCCAGTCTTCCAAATGCCAGCACCTCATCTTTTTCTGAGGACTTTCTCCTTCGGCTGGAGTCCGATCTGCCCTTATGCAGGCTGGAAATGCTAGGAAATTAACATCCCGTGGTAGAACAACACCCACCGTTATGGAAAATTAGGCCAGTGTGCACTGAAATGGTAGGGCAAGGAGATATGGGTGGGGCACTACCAGTTTTTTACAAGTATCAACATACATTTAGGAAAAAGGAAGATGAGAAACCTGTTACTACAAAGTATTGTTGGGAATCAAATAGTAATGATTATGAAAGAATTTGGAAAGCTTAATGTACTAATAAAATGAAGAGTTTGTAATATCCACAATCTAAATAATATAACTAAGCCTTGACTGTAAAACTAGTAAAATGGCTGAATACATTTTTAGTTTTTTAAGACACAAGACAAGAAGAATCAATGTATGTATTCTGATTTTTTTCATTCAATGTAGCACAAAGGAAAAAGGAGCAAATATAACAAAGAATCACGTATCCCAGGTCTTTTATAACAAGTTCTATATACATTTTGATTAGAAAGACTTTTCTAACATTGCACTATTAGAAAAATTATTTATTGAACTTTATCCTCACAAAAATTCAAACAGCTTTTATGTTTATGTATTTAATAATATAAATTCATTGTTGGTGGATAAGTATATGAAACAATCTATGAAAGCTCACACTAATTTATATAGAGACATAAATGTGTTCTTAGTATTATCCCAAAGTCTCCAAACCTCAGTATTCCATTTGCAAATATTTTATTCTGATAGATAAAGAGATATGTTAGTGTTAGAAAGAATCCTAATTTTTTTGCAACTGAGTATGTTTTCTTGGTTTCTAACTGATAATTAATTTTTTTCCAGCATTTTTCTAACTTTTTAAATACGTCTTTCTGCACTTACCTTAAAGACAAAAAATCTGAATTAAGACTTTCCTAATACAATAAAATAGAACATGTGATTATTGTACTATGATTATGTAACCATTAGGGGAAGCTGGGGGATGGGTACAGAGGAACTTCTTCTATCTCGGCAACTCTTATTTAAGTCTAAAAATATTTCAAAATAAACGGTTAATAAAAAGAACCTTGAACTGATGATCTAGTTCTGATTCTTCCACCTACTAACTTTGTGGTCTAAAGTAACTCATTAACTGCTCTGAGCTTCAGTTTCTTTATTTATAAAATAGGAGAATGTGTAGATAGATGCTGTATAAGTTTTTTTTAATCTCTAAAAACAATTTTTTATATTAGTATATTTGCCACCATTTTTAGAATCTAATAAGGAAAATTATCAAAATCAAAGTGTATGCTATGGACCTTAACATGTCTTTTTAAATGAGTTAACAGTACACATTTTGAAGATATGCTATTAGTAAATGAAAAATAATAGACAAAGGAAAACAAGATTGATATTGTAAAGAGTATACTTATTCTCTGTATTTTTGTATTTTAAAAACAATAATTCTCTCATTAAAATATTGAACCACAGTTCAAAATGTGAGAGTTTCATCTTTTAACCTATTTAGATGTGAAAAGTTGCGGGAGTGGAAACAAAGGATAAAGATTTTAAGATACAGCAAAAAAAGAGAAAAGAAAGAAAAATATCTTAAAAGAAAAAAAGAACCACAAAAGTAGACTAACAAAGCAATAATTGACTGGTATTCACATGTTATGTCAACAAAGTTTGTCAACAGACAAGTATCTGTCTGTCACATTCATAAAATACTTTCAATCACACATACTTTATTCTGATAAAGTCTAGAGGGACTCCAAGTTTGCATTTGCCTAAGATGGACCTGGCTTATGCCAGATGTCCCAGATCAATTGTTAATGATCTCAAAATTGTCCCAATTTGGATAATAAATTGTATTTGTTACCCTAATAATACTCTAGAGCTATGACTTTTTTGTTTTCTGCCAATTATAAACCATAAGTTCTTTTTGATTCATCAGATTACTTTATATAGCAATTTCTTCAAGTGTGAAATACTATAAATGTTTATTATAGTTCACTCTCACACCATCATTGTTATGTAATAAATTAGTACTTCCTCACATCTACCCTCCATGATGTTTTGTTCCCTACCTATACTTTTCTTAGCTAGAGCTAAAACGAGGGATCAAAAACAGGTAGAAAGTGGTAGATTAGAATTGTAAAATGTATCTTTTTACATTTTAACAGGGTGACTTCATTAAGTACTGTATGTAGCAAGATGAAGTGAATCGAAGAAATAATAAATGAGCCATTATAAATATGAAATAACAACTTCAAATGATAAACAGTAGATTCACAGGTAACATCAGGGAATAAGTTACATTATGGATTATTTAGATTTCCCATCTGTTTATTTCCTACTGCTCAGAGCCTTACTCCTTGACTTCCAGAGAAGCTTTTGATGTCTCTGGTCAAGTCTTTCTAATGTGGTTTTCTATTTGTACTGTTAATTATAGGTCAAATAATCAAAAGATCTGTTTTTGTAACAATGTTACTTATATTTATAAGTATAAAAAGAAACTGGCATCCTTATATATTAAAAAATATATATACAGGGGGCTGGGTATAACTGTTCAGTCTAATGTCTGTAGTGGAGATAGAAAAATTAGCAAATGCATACAGTCCGCCTTTATTTAGTCTTTTCTACTCAAGTCTAAGTATTTGTGGGCTTTTTAAAAAAACTTTTATGTTACTTTCCCATTATGGAAAATTTGAAACATATTCATAAAAACATACAATACTATAATGATTCCCAGGTACCATACACCCATCTTCAGAACTATCAATTGACCAATCTTGTTTCAATTGTAACCCCTTCTCTCAGGATAATTTTGAAGCAGATTCTATCATATCATTTTTGTTCTGAAAATATTCTAGACTTTTGAAAAATATCCAAAATACTATTTTACTCACACATTGAAAACAATTAACAAAAACTCCTTGGTATCGCTGAATATCTGGTCTGTGTTTAAATTTTCTTGATGGTCTTGTAAAGTGATTTGATGTTTTATTCAAACCTCTACTCAAATAAAGTACATACATTGCAAATGGTTGATATGTCTCAAATTTCTTTTAATCTGTATCAGTCAGGTTTCAACCACAGAAACAACAGTAGGATATATATTTTTATCTTTATATTTAAATATAGCTATATAATGATAGCGATATTAAGGGAATTAGCCTACACAATTGTGGACACTGGCTAAGCAATCCAGAGTCAGGAAGGAATGATAGAGGGGCAAGGGACAGCAATTGCATGCTCAGATGTGCTTGGAGTTGCTGACTATCAGGGAGAATCTAGTCACTTTGATGACTTCGCCCTTCCTTAAATACCTTTCTCAAGGTCCCCTTCTTGGGGGTTAGTTCAAAATTTGATTTAGGAGATGAATCTCTGTTTTGGTGATTCAAATCAGATTTCTGGTTAATGGACCTCGAATTTTCCACTTATACAGGTCAAGTAAGAATTTAGTAGGATTTCCATCTGTGAATTTCACCTTGTTGGATGGATGCTAGATATTTTTTTGTGTTCCTATACTCTTGAGCTTTGTTCTGGAATGTGGTTATTTGGAAATAGCCTGATATTTTGGGGTCTTGCTCTTAAGCTTTATTAGGTGGGGCCAAATCAACATTTAATCTAGGAATAATTCCATCACTCTATTTGCATGAAACATACAGAATAGGTAAGTCCATAAATACAGAAAACAGATGTGGTTTCGAGTGCTTGGGGAAGTGTCAAATGGGGAGGGACTGCTTAATGGGTATAAGTCTTCTTTTGGAATGATGAAAATGTCTTGGAACTAGATAGAGGTGATAATTACACATTATGAACATATTAAGTGCTAATGAATTGTAATATACCTTAAAATTATTAATGGATAATTTTATGTTACATGAATTTTGTCTTAATAAAAAAATACAACCAACCACCCCAAAATATCTTGCATCATGTTTCCAGAATCCTCTAATTATTTCTCCTCTAAAAAGGGATTATGCTGTGATACCAGTATTTCCCAAATAGAAACCTGTTTATAAAGGCTGCATTCGATGTCAAATGCATAATTTGTGAACAGAAATATAATATTTAATACCATTTCATAATATTAAATAATATATTTGACAGGAATAAAAAGCTAGATGGAAGTGCATTGTGTGTGTGTGTGTGTGTGTCCACGTGTTGTGTTCTTTCTTCTATCATTGTAGAATGGCCAGATAAATATAATTAACATATTGTCTTTGAACATAAAATATGTATCTAGAGATGTATTAGTACTGAATTTGCTAAAATTCTTTAAAGATTATTCCATTTCTTCACTCATTCCATATCTGAAGAAGAAAGAGAAGGATGAATTAAGGAAGTGAGCAAGATGAAGATAACAGTATAATATACCATTACCATTTTCTGTAAGAGCTTTTATAGCATGAGGCAATTAAGTGTAGTGATTAAATATACAACCTTAAATGAGATTACCTGGATTACAATATTGTTTTTTAATCTTACTAGCCATGTGACCTTGGACAATTTGCCCACCCCTCTGTGCCTCAGTTTACTCACCTGTAAAATGCGAATAATGGTAACTATCTTTGCTACAGGTGATAAGCTATCTGTCAGAATGTATGCTACCCCTTCCACAATGTGACATTATTACTGAGGGATAACTGCACAGACAGATACTAAGTTTCTTAGCTTCCCTTGCATTCAGATACAACTATGAGACTTTCTCATGAAAGAATGAAAGTTGAATAGTATTCAAGATCCATCGTTTTAACGAAATTAGTGTGCCTTCTCCATGATAATTTTCCCTTCCATCAATTAGCTGGAAATAATATACAATAAGGCTACAAGTCTCTAAATCATAATACAGAAAAAAGCTACCTATAACCATAAATACCTTCAATGGATTAGTATATGAATGAGGAAGGGAGAATTTCTGTTGTTAAAGCTACTGAAATTTGGGGGACTATTTTGTATAGCAGTGACCATTATCCTAATGCTATATCATAGGCTTATAAGGATTAAATGGGTTAGTGTTTGTAAAAGTGCTTATAACTGAGTGTAGTGGATTGAATCATGTTCCCCCCAAATTCACTGAAGCTTGAATTGTGTCCACCAAATTTTATGTATTAGAAATTTGGCCCCCACTCTGACTGATAATAGGGTGGGAAATTCTATTATGGTAATTGAAAGGTGGAGCCTTGAAGAGGTGATTAGACTGTAGGACCGTGTCGTAGTGAATGGATTAAAAATGGTGGTCAGGGCGTAGTTCAGAGGGCTTTGAAAGAAGATAGAGGACAATCTGTCTCTTGCTCTCTCTGCTCCACCATTTTCGCAATGTGATAATCTGCTGTCACTGTTGCCACCACCAAGGCTCTCACCAGATGTGTTCCCTGGACTTTGGACTTCCCAGCTTCAGAAACTGTAAACAATAAATTTTGTTTTCTTTATAAATCACCCAGTTCCATGTAATTTTGGTATAAGCAAGCAACAGAAATGGGCTAATACAGAAAATTGGTACCAGAGAAGTGAGATGTTGCTTATAATGAATTCTCAAACATGTGGAAACAGCTTTGGAAATGGATGTTGAGAGGCTGAAGGAATTTGGAGAAACAGGCTAGAAAAAGCCTAGTTGCTGGTGAATGTTTAGAAGACAAGAAAACCAAGGAAAGTTTGGAATGTTTTAGAGACTGGTTAAATGGTGGTGCTTACGGAATGCTTACGGAAGTGCTCTAAAGAGGTCTCAGATGTAAATGAGAAGAGACTTTTCAGAAACTCAGGCAAAGATCAACCTTGCTATGAACTGGCAATGAACTTGGCTGTATTGTGTCCATGCCTTAGGACTTTGTGAAAAGTTGGAACTTAAGAGTTGTGAACCAGAGCATTTGGTAGAAGAAATTTCTAAGCAGCAAAACATTCAGAAAGCTACATGGCTACTTGTAACAGCCTGCACTGAGTAACAGCGGCAAAACCATAACATAAAGACAGAATTTAAAAGGGAAGTCAAGCATAAAGATTTAGGAAATTTGCAGCCTGCCATGTGGTAGAGAAACAGAGAGCATGTAATGGTGCAGCCCGGACACCATTAGCTAAGAATACTAGTACAAATGAAAGGGCTTATTAAGAGAAATAGTAATCAAAAGGCCCTGAAGGCATTGCAGAAGACTCTGGGGCCAATCCTTTCATTTCAGGTCCAAAGACCTGTTCCTGGTCTTGGGGAGCAGGACTGAGGCTCTCTCTGTAGGCTTGTTGCCCAGGGCCACCTCAAGATGCTGCTCCCCATACCAGCACCCCAGCTAATTTGGCTGCTTCAGCTGGGGCTAAGTTGGCCCCAGGTGTGGCTGGATGCACAGCTTTGGAAAATACAAGCTGGAAGCCTTGGTAGAGTCTACGTGGTGTTAGGTCAGCAGGCTTGCAGAATGCCAGAGCTTGGAAGCCTCCACCCTGATTTCAAAGGATGTATGGAAAAATCTGGGGGCCCAGGAAGAGATTTGTCCCAGGAGCAGAGTCACTGCAGACAACCTTCGCTAGCAATGTTGAGCAAAAACATGGGTCAGAGTTGCCACAGAAAAACCCTGTCAGCACCATGTCTAGTGGAGCCATGAGAGCCAGACCAACATGGAGACCCCAGACTTGTAGAGTAGAATGCCATTGTGCTAGAGCTAAAGCATCACCTGAGACCAGGAAAGCCAAGAAGCAGAGCTGTCCAAGGACTCAGGAACTCAACCTCTGTACCAGTAGACAGAGGACATAAAACACAAAGTAAAGGTACATGATTCACCAGTTGTAAGAGTTAATGCCTGCCCCGCTGGGTTTTGGACTTGGCTGGGACCTGTCACACTTTTCTTTTGGCCTATTTCTCCACTTTGGAATGGGAATATGTACCCTACAGTTTGTCCCACCATTGCATCTTGGAAGTAGGTAACTTGTATTGATTTCACAGATTGGACTTTGAACTTTGGACTTTTGAGTTGAAATAAGTTAAGACTCTGGGGATGAAATTAATGTATTTGCATGTGAAAAGAACATGAGTTTTGGGGGCCCAGGGGCCAAATGTGGTGGATTGAGTTATGCCCCCCCAAAACTCACTGAAGCTTGAATTGTGTCCACCAAGTTTTATGTATTAGAAACTTGGCCTCCACTCTGACTGTTAAGAGGGTGGGAAATCCTGTTATGGTAATTGAAAGGTGTAGCCTTGAAGAGGTGATTAGATTGTAGGACCATGCCGTAGTGAATGGATTAAAAATGGTGGTCGGGCATGGTTCAGAGGGCTTTAAAAGAAGAGGAGAGTTGTCTCTTTCTCCCTTGCTCTCTCTGCTCCATCATTTTCACAATGTGATACTCTGCTGTCACTGTCACCACCACCAAGTCCCTCACCAGAAATATTACCTGGACTTTGGACTTCCCAGCTTCAGAAACTGTAAGCAATAAATTTTGAACTGAACCCATTAAGAAATAACTCCCCATTTTCCTCCATGCAGCCCATGGGTAACTTCAAATCTACCTGTCTCTATGAACTTGCCTATTCTAGATATTTCATATAAGCAAAATCATATAATATTTGCAATCTTATGCCTTTTTTCAGTAAGTATGATGTTCGCAAAGTTCATCCCTATTGTAGCACATATCAGACCTTCATTTTTCATTATGGTTGAGTAATATTTTATCATATGTAATAATACATTTTGTTTATCCATTTGTATATGTTGATTGACACTTGGGTTGTCTACCTTTTGGCCATTATGAATAATATTATGGGAAACATTGGTATGCAACTATCTCTTTGAAACCCTGTTTTCAATTCTTTTGGGTATATACTTAGGAGTAGGATTGCTGGATCATATGGTATTCCTACGTTTAACTTTTCCACAGAAGCTGCATCATTTAACATTCCCATCAGCAATGTGTGAGAGTTCCACTTTTTCTACATCCTCACCAGCACTTCTTAATTTCCAGTTTTGTTTGTGTGTTTGTTTTTATAGCTATCCTAGTAAGTGTAAAGTGGTATCTCATTGTGGCTTTTGATTTATATTTCCTCAGTTACTAAAGATGTTGAGACTCTTTTCATATGCTTATTGGCCATTTATATGTCCTCTTTGGAAAAAAATGTCTATTCAAATCCTTTGTTTCTTAATTGGGTTCATGTCTTTTTGTTGTTCAGTTGTGGGTGTTCTTTATATGTTCTGGATGCTAGTCCCTTATCAAATATATGATTTGCAAGTACTTTCTCCAATTTGTAAGCTATGTTTTCACTTTCTTGATAATGTCCTTTGACACACAGAAATGTTTAATTTTGATGAAGTCCAACTTATCTATTTTTTTTTTCATTGCTCCTGCTTTTGGTGTCATATCTAAATATCTATTGCCAAATTCAGTATCACAAAGATCTATATCCATGTGTTCTTATAAGAGCTTTATGGTTTTAGCTCTCATAGTTAGGTCATTAATCCATTTTGAGTTAACTTTTGTATATGGTGTGAGGTGGAGTTCTAACTTTATTCCAGTTGTTCCATCATAGTATTAACTATTCTTATCATGTGTCATGGAAGCTATCAGAAGCCAGAGTGTAGTGGTTATAACTTCCTGATGACTTGAATATTAGCAAACTCTCTTTCTAAATTAAAATTTAGGAAGGTTTACTTATTGGTACCAGGAGAGGAAGACAAAGAAGGAGGATAAAGATGAGAAAGAAGATAAGTTTCTCTTTTTTACCTTGAATAGAGTTATCCATATCCATATCAACAGTATTTTCCAGAGCCTCCGAAAATGCCTGGGCACTCACACATTTACTAGGATTATATATATTTTATATGTGCATATATGTAGTTTTATATAACCTCTACATACTCAGTTTCTCAGAAATCCTGCTACTACACATAAGGGAAAAGCCTGCCTGTGATGCTAAGAGATAAATATTTAAGTGTTCCAAACTTTCCCATTCTGCACTTTTACCTCTATGTTCTGTTAACTCTTTTCTACAATGCTAAGCCAGAATGAGTGGTACTCCCACCACACTAAGTTACGTGAGCACTCAAATTTGCCTTTTTGCCTTGGCTTTGGTCTAACAAAACATTTTGCCTCTTAAACCTAGATTGGAAAATTTTGAATAGAACTTATTTGGAAACAAGCAAAAACATAAAGCATAGCAAAATAAAAGTTTAATTTGTTCTGTATACTAACAACTGAAATTTATCCATAAATTGACGTAATCAGTTTATGTTTATGGAACACCAAGGCTTGCTTCCTTTGCTTTCTTCAAATATGCCAAGGTGACATGCTTACCCAAGTGTTGTTTGCTAGGGATAGATTTGAGAGATTTCCACAAATAGGTGATACGTTTCTCAGTTTCATTTCCAGGTTTATTTACAGCTCTCCCTTCCCAACCCCAGTCCCAAGCTAAACAGTTTTTATGCTTTATACCAACCCTGGGAGTCACAGACTTGGTCCCATATTCCATCAACTAATCCCAAAGACTGAATATTTTGTTAACACAAGCCTATACCCCAGTCATGATCCAATGATGACATATTTTTATCTTTCACTTTTTTGGTTTGTCCTTTATTCAAATCATTTTTACTAACTGGTTATGAAGTTAGTTCTATCTTAAGTAAAACTGAGTTATTTTAAGTAAATCCATGTATTAGGAGGTTATTAAGCTGTTATCTGCTTGGTGTCACCTGAGTATATATTGTACTCTAAGGATGAGAGATATTTTTCCTATCAGAAACTAGCCAAGCCTTAGTATTCTGAGTCTGAAATTTCTAAAGAATTCTATGTTTCAGGTTCCCAATACAAAAATTGCCAGGTAACTGGAGGAAAACCTCTGCTCAAGAGTTTTGGTGGAGAGAGGGACTCATCCGGGGGAAGGAGAGAGATAATAGTATTGGGAATTGAGAAGGGAGAAAATATAAATTGAGAGACAGGGAGAGTTATAAAATGTCAGAGTTAATGTGCGTGAAGCTCCCCAAATGGGGAATGGTTGAATGATGCTATTAAAGAACAACCACTTAACATTGCAGCTAGAGGGCAGTGCTATGGATGTTTGTAGCTGAGCATTCTCTTGGTGAGTAGTGTCACCATGGTAGGCTTAGTGGGCCTGTCAGTGGATCAGTGCCCAACACAGGGCAGAAGACTAGCCTCAGTAACAGCATTACAGAGCATAAGAAGCAATGGTAAAGATATAACTGCAATAAAGTAAAAATCAGCCTCCACCCTTACCCTAAATTTCTGGACAGGTAGCAACTACACCTCCTCCAGATCCTTGGACTTCTCTAGGGAGGAGAAGAGCTCCATTTCTTAAATACAACAAATACGATTTGTTATAACTTTAGAGAGAGCTGATTTGGAATATGATCTGATTTGTTTTAGAACATAAAGCTTTCAACTTAGAATATAGAGCAAATTTACACTGACTACATTAATATCCAGTCCTGGCCTCTCAAGCAGCTCTGTGGTTCTGATAGAAAATGCCATTATTCCCTGCTGGAACCTGTCTGAATCCTGTCAGCTCTTCTGACAGCCAGAAGCTGAGTTTTCATCTTTTACAGTTTCTAAAAATCTTTTTCTATTGAACTGCCCACTAAATTTCTATTTTTTTCTGTCAATGAGAAATCTCCGAATTCTCAGCTTATTGCAAAGCAAAGATGAATGACAGTTTCTGAGTTTAATTACTATTAAGGCTCAGGACACCAGCTCTGTTCAACACTACAGCCTCTTTGAAATTCCTTAAATGTTCACAAATGGTGCTCATCCAGAATTCTTTCACTTTAGGTTAAAACAACTTGAAAACTGCTTTACTAACACTTTCAATAATACCAAAATATTAGCGGATGTCCACTGAAAATAACAGTAAAGTTATTTAGGTAGAACTTCTACTAAAATTCACTCAGGGATGTCTGTATACCAGTTTTACATTTTATATTTTAACTTACTATATATGCTCCATTTTCTTACATTCTCTCTCTGTAAGTTTTTCTCTTTTTAGTTTTTTCATTACCTCAGTTTGGAACATTAAATGCTGCTTCTTAGCTTTATGCTCTTTGGTATCTCAGTCCTCTCTGTAACTATCTCTGTGATGTTAAACAAGCACGTCACCTTTCTGGATCTTATTCATCTGTAGCATAAAGGATTATATTTTATTAAACTATTTTTCAGAATTCTTATAGTTCTGACTTTCTGTAAGGGCAATTTGAAAATATTGTGAAATATAGGTAAAGAATCAAAAAAATTTCATCTGTAATTCTTTCCTGAGGTGTTGAATAGTTAAGTTTAATTCTATTACTTTATGGGAGAATATTCACTTATGGATTCTTAATATATTATCAGTAGTCAAGGGAAGAAGAATAAAGTGTACTGAAATAGATATTACCAAAAAATACATAAGTGCTTAAGTGACTTTACATATTACGTGTGAGCCTGAATTCTCTACATAGATTTAAATATTAAATGTATTCTTTCCTAATGCAGACACTTTTATGTCTCTGAGATTCATACAAAATGAAATTATTTGAAATAATTGCACATCAGAATCAATTAATATAGAGGCCAAACGGTATAATTTGGATCATTCAAATTCTTTTGTCAGTGCCACTTTGAAGTAGGAGCGATTTTGAGGGAGCTTGAAGCCAGGCCTCACTGTGACTTCTGTCACTTATGCTTTACAGGGCTACTTCATTCATTTGTTATTCAGCCTGCCTACAATTTCAGCCAGTTTATTTACCCCCTTTTGTTGGGCCTGTTAATACTGAATGAAAATAAATTTTTCCTCAAAATTTATAACAAAGGTATTGAATTCCTTGTCATACACATTTAGCAAATTGTGTTTAAAAGCAAGTATACTGAAATCTGTACACGCTTTTTAGATACTTAAGCTTTCTTTAAAAAAAAGAAAAGATGACCAGTTAGAGGATCTTAACCCTTAACTTGGTGTTGTCAGCACTACACTCTCCCAAGTGAGCAACCGGGGGATCAGAACCTGTGGCCTTAGTGTTATCATCAGCACCGCACTCTCCCAAGTGAGCCACAGGCCGGCCCTTAGATACTTAAGCTTTCTGAAGTGAGTTAATGTCAAACTTTGACTAGCATAACATCCAAATAAAGACAGGCATGGAGTATTCTTATTCTTTGTAGTACTGAGTGTTTAGAAAATATGGGGGGAAAAGTCCATTAATATGAATAGCAATTAAATGGACATAATATCTTTATTCCTTGTAAGCATCAATACTTAATAATAGAGAAGTTCCTCAAATATGCCACCTAGATGTAAAGAACACTGTTTAGATATCCAAACACTGAAAATAAAAGCTAAACTAGATATATATATATATATGAGTATAATATTTTAGGTTATGGTTTAAAGTGGAATCTTTTTTCCAATAAAAATAAATTATTTTTATAAAATAAAAGTAAAGGGCATTTTTAAATACAAATTTACTGTATGAATTTACAAAATTTATTTTTAAATTAATTATTAAAATAATGAAACCATTTGATGATATAAAGATTTGAATTTAGAAGTTGTAAATAATAGTATTAGCATCAGATTTATTCTTTCTTTTTTTTGGTGATACAGTTTGAAGAAAATCCTGATTTACAAAGACAAGTTCCAAGGCTGAGCAAGGTGCGGGTGCGACACCGAGGGTTGCGATCCCGTTGCTGGTCCCGGTCCGGTACAGGCGCGACACTGAGGGTTGCGATCTGTTGCCGGTCATGAAAAAAGACAAAAAAAAAGGAAAAAAAAAAATAATACATCTTTTCTACCAATTTTAAAGCCCCTTTATAACATAAAATTTATAATTTTAAAAATTTGCAAGTCAAAAACACCCAAAATTTTGTTGTTATTAATGTAACAACAAAAATGCAAGAATTGCTCATCTCCAATGTATTCAAAATTTGGTGTATGATATATTTTCTTAACATGGCTTTGAAATGATAAAAGTGTATTTAAAACTCAAAACTTCAAATCAAATGTATGGAGAATCTCAGAGGCTCTTCTACAAAGTACTAGGAGGCCACACAGTAGTTGGTAAAATATTGTTCAATAACCAGTTAGCATAAGATGAAAATACTTAGAGGATTAGTAAATATTTTACTTTAAAACTAGGGATTACTTTTCTGTTCCTTTTTTTCCCCTCCCTTCTTAAAATATATTTAATTCTGAAAGGGATATGTAGAACCAATTGAAGCAGGAAATTATCTTGATGCCTCAGCCATATTTGTGCTCTTTCCATTAGGAAGTCACAGATGAATGGCAGAGAGGGAATTAATGTGTTTTGTCACGGAAGCTTCTGTAAGAGAAGAAAATAAAGATAGAGACCTGCCGGTATATATTCCAAGCTTTTTGAAGTTGCATTACCCCAAAATTGCAAAATATCTTTTATTTAGTATTACAACACATATTATCCAGCCTTCAGAATAGGCCATTTGGCATAGACATTTAGTTTTTCTGGGTTTCATTGTTTGTTCTGTTTTATTTTGTTTGAGAATTTGGTGGAGATGTTGGCAATAATGAGAAATCTTTGCTCCCAGCCATATGTACAAATATTTTACTATGATATCTTATAAGGGTATTTTTTTCTTGCAGCTTACTTCTGATAAAAATGCCATCAAGAATTGACATTGGTCTGGACAATATATAGTTCAGGAAGTTTTACAGTGCTTCCCCAGAAAACAAGTTAGATATTTAAGCTCATTTCCTCTATGAGATCATGAAATCCAAGATAATAGAGCTTGTGTCTGGCTAAGTCATCATTTCATTTTCATTTCTCAGTGTAGTACATGGTCAGAAGATGAGTCTGATAAATATTTGTTAAACGAATCACTACTACTATTTAATGACTATTGATTTCATCTCTAGTGTGTGAGAATTTAGAAGTTTTCATCAATACATTCACTGCAATGAAGACAGATGCAAACTACTCAGAAGTCAAATGTGCAAGGTTTATTCCACATTTAAGCCAGCTACATTATGATGCCTAACCTTTATTTTATTACTTTTAGATCAGTGCTTCTCATTATCTCTAAACTAAATCTACACAAGCCTCCACATTTGCTGAACTGACATATATAGTATGATTTACTGTGCCATCCTACAGTCCGAATAGAATGAGCAACTATATTCAAACAGGTGCTACTACTCTTGGAATTAAACAGAATGGAGTTTTAAAATATTTTTAAAATAATGTACTTACTACATAATTTATGAAAAGATTCTCAATCTCATGATTTAACAGGATAATAAAATTAAAACCGTAGTGATTGTAGTGAATTAAATTGTGTCCCCCTAAAACTCCCTGAAACTTGAATTGTGTCCCCCAAGTTTTATGCATTACAAACTTAGCCCCCACTGTGACTGTTAATAGGGTGGGAAATCCTATTATGGTGATTGAAAGATGGAGGCTTGAAGAGGTGACTGGGTCATAGGACCCAAATTGTAGGAGCATGTAATAGTGAATGGATTAAAAATGGTGGTCAGGGTGTGGCTCTGAGGGCTTTAAAAGAAGTGAGAAGAGAGTCTCTCATGTAATAGTGAATGGATTAAAAATGGTGGTCAGGGTGTGGCTCTGAGGGCTTTAAAAGAAGCGAGAAGAGAGTCTCTCTCTCTCTCTCTCTCTCTGCTCTCTCTGCTTCCACCATCCTGCAGTGTGAGATCCCTGAATCACTGTCACTACCACCACATGGACTTTGGACTTCCCAGCCTCAGAAACTGTAAGCAATAAATTTCATTTTCGTTATAAATTACCCAGTCTCAGGTATTCTGTTATAGCAACACAAAACAGACTAGTGTAGTAATATAGTTTACCTGTCAGATTTTAAAAATCTAAATATCTAACAATCACAGATTTGGCAGGTATGAAGCAATGGAACTCTCATGCTCTCTGGTGAGTGTGTAAATTGGAGCTATAACTTTGAAAGCAGTTTGTAGTCGTCATTAGTGGACATTGAGGCTGTTCACTGATATTTCTTATTCTTTTCTTCTGGGCATACACTAAAATTGTACCACCCCTTGAAGTTAAGTGTAGCTCTGTGACCCATGCCATTTCTAAGTGGGAGACTTTAATAGCTGGTGAGTGATTGATGAGGTTCTTCAACTTTTCCATGGAGACTGGTAGCATTCTCTGAGGGAAGATAATGTGAAAAAGAGACTCTCCCTACCCAACCCCTAACGAAGATGAAAACGCAATGCACACAACACAACAAACAAACTTTTGATGTTTTAACCACTAAGATTATGGAGGTTGTTCAAGCCCATTTCCATTGCTATCACATTACTAAGCAAAGTTGAACATGCTTGTATTTATTGCCCAGCAACACCATTAGTTGGCATTCGCCCTGTTGACTATGTGCACAAGGAAGCATGTAGAAGAATGTTTACAAGAACATTGTGGTAATAGCAAAAAAATGAAATGAAAAACAAAAAAGAATATACGTAAACTACAAAAGAATAAACTATAGTATATTCATACAGTGGAATACTGTAGAGCAGAGAAAATTAATGAAACATAGCCAAATGCATCAAAAAAGATGAATATCAAAGTATATTCTTTAGGGTAAGAAGCAAGTTAGAATAGACACAATTTATATTAAATGCAAAGTGTAAAGAGTTGATGGAAACTGTATACTGTAAAAGAATTTATGCGTAGGTTGTAAAAATATACAGAAAACTTAGGAAATGATTAATACAAAGTTTAGGGTCGTGATTTTCTCTGGATAGTTGAAAAGAAAGAAAAATGTACTCAGGTGGATACAATAAAAGGTTTATAACTGATAATGTTTTATTTCTTACCCTGGGTGATGGATATATGGGTGTTCATTTTATTATTATATTGTAATTTGTCCTTACATATTTTATATACTTTTCTCCATGCATCCTGTATTTTTCATTAAAAAAAGTATTTTTAAAGCCATCAATTACAATCTGGACAAACAACAGCTCATAAAATAGGTTGAATCGTATTTTAATAAGTGGCCTCTATAACTTCTTAAGAATTGTCTGATTTTGTTGTCCAAGGACACAGATGGAGGTGAAATTGGTAATATCCTAATTCTACTTTGGATTATTTTTGTGAGAAGTTGGGAAATCCACCTATTAGCTCTATTTCCATTTTTTGGTTGATGGAATAGCAGTGTTAATACCAGTTTGAAGATTAATGTTTACAAAACACCTTGCATCTGAAATAGTACTGTATTCTGTACTGAAATATATTACCATTGAAAATCATATATTAAAAATACACCTTCACTTCTGACTAACGAAAGTTCTTGAATGAGTAATGGAAATATTGGCAGTCTAGATCATCACTGGCTTGGTTATGAGCGATGATATGAAACATTGATCTTAATGGAAGAGATAAAAAATGATAGCAATTAGATAGTTTTTTTGAAATCTGAAAGTTCAAACACATACTAAACTATGAAAACACTTTCATAGTGCTTTTTATGTGATGAAAATGTCTGTCATGGGCATACAAATCAATAAGAAGAATGTTTTGCACAGCGTGCAAAAATGCAACTTCTTTCTTAAGATGTTAGCATTGAATGTCAAAATGCCATACCACTGGCTTTTGGCGTTAACTTTTGAAGATGACAGGTAGCCCTCCATACAACATTCATTATTCAAAGGGTCATAAAAAAAATATTGTCACTGCCAACAGCAAACCTAAATTACCAGTATTTTTAAAAATGAACAAGGTGACGTACAGTGCTTTCTTCAAAGGCAGGTCATTAAGAAAGGATATTAAGTCAGGCCTGAATGAAACAGGGGTTTGAGGACTAACTCCAAGGCATGTGGCTGCAGATGTAGCAGCTGAGGCAGCATGTCAATATCAGGGAAGATCTGAGTTAGCAAGGATGTCTATGCAGTGTAATCTGATCAATAAAAGCACTCTAGTAGTAGTATCTAGAAAATGGCCACATTTAATATCAAAGAAATCCATGTTTAAACTGAACCTCAGACAAAGCCAGGTATACAGGTATAGGTTCTGTCTCTACAAAGAGAACTTACAAAGAGAACTAGGCAGGCTGGAAGACTAAGTAGAGTTTGCTAGGAGGAAGTTGGAATGTAAACCTGAACCCAAAGCAGGCTACTAATCATAAAGAAAATGTATACAACGTGGCTGTTTGCTCCAGCTGTGTTAACGTAAATATCTAGGGGGTTCACATCATCAGCATTGTATTCATGTTCTAAATCCATCTCAGCTAGGAATGGAAGTTTAAATAGTCTTTCAGACTATTCAAAAAGTGTGATTCAAAAAGTTTGTACCACATACAGTTAAATTTTCAGGGTGATAAACTTCTTTACCTGAAATTAGACAGACCAGAAAGGAAGATCCTGGTTATAAAAACCATCCTGTCACTAAACTACTTTTATAGATATTCAAAAGTCTTGATTCTACTTGCTGCTTCCTGGAATTCGGGCTGTATTCTGTGAGAAACCCAAGATAGACAGAAATCAAAAATATGAGAACCAATGTGCCTAGCTACATCAAGCACTATTGACAGCCATGTGAGTGAGTCATTATGGTAATGGCTCACTCTCCCATATGGCACCTAATAAAGCCTGCCTCCTGCTAGTCACATGCTTGTGTAGTTCCCCCCCCTCCAACATTGTACCAGTGTTTATTTGTATGACCAATTGAATACCATTGAGGTGATGACATGTAACTTCTAAGATTGCCTTATACAATGCATTATGGTTTTTATCTTGGTGGCCCTTTTCAGATTACACAGTTGTGAGAAGCCAGCTGCCATGTCCTGAGGATACTCAGGTAGCCTACAGAGAGGCATCTTTGATGAGAAATTGAAGCTTGCCTATGAACACATTAAGTGGATCTACCAGACTTCAACTAACTGCAGATTCAGCCAACGGCTTGACTCAACCACAGGAGAGATGCTGAGCCAGAACCACCCAGTTAAGCTGCTCTCAGATTCCTGATCCACAAGATCTGTGAGATAATAAATTTGTCTTGTCTTAAGCTACTAGGTTTTGGAGTAATATATTACACAGCAATTAATAACTAATGTATCTATCTTAAGCATTTAAGTTCAATTGAGTTCCAGGTGACTGTAGCCCCAGCTGATATGTGGAGCAGAAGAGACCATCTGAGTTAAGTTCAGTTACAGAATCATTAAAGATAGTAAACTAGTTGTTATCTTAAACCATTAAGTTTTAAGAAGGCTTGTTTTGCAGCGATAGATGACTAAAACACAAATCTGTACCTAGAAGTGGGTTGCTGCTGTAACAAAAAGCTAAAATATGTGACACTGACTTTGGGACTGGTCAGTGGGTGTAGGTCAGAAGAGCTTCAAGGAAACAGGTAATGCAGGCTGTAAGACCATGAGGAAGTTGTTTTTGAAGCCTGGAGAAAAGGTGACTGTTCTGCCCTGTTATTTAGTGGCAGAATATTCAATAATTCTGTAACTTTTGGCAATATGAAAGATAGAAAATATATGTAATGAACTTGCATATTTGGCTAAGAAAGTTTCTAGACTGAATGTTGAAAGTATCAACTAGTTTCTTTCAGGTGTGTATGATCATTAATCAGGTGAAATAAACTAAAGAAGCAACTGTTCAATTTTCAAGCAGTGTCTAGAGCACAGGTTAGCAAATTGTTCTGTAATAGACCAGGTAGTAAATATTTTAGGCTTTTCAGGCTATATGTTGTCTTAGCAACTATTCAGCTCTGCAGCTGTAGCACCTAAGTAGACATACACAATATGTAAATGAATGACATGGCTGTGCTCCAATAAAACTTTATTGACAAAAGCAGGTGACAGTCCACATTTCACCTGTAGGGCATAGCCTATGAACCTCTGGTCTAGAAGAAACACATTCAAACCAAAATTTGTGGGTTGGGACATAAATTATTCTTATTTCCAACCCCTCCAGCCCACAAAAGCTTTTCAGAGTAAATTAAAACCTGAAGGCAAAGATCAAATCCAGAGTGCTGTCACAAAAGCAGTCCCAGAGTGAAAATAAATATCAGTTCAAGAGTGCAGTTGAGAGACCCTTTATTTAGCCCTTAGCAAGATGAAGGATTCATTCTTTAGACCCTCTCATCTAGATAATAGGGCTCAGTACCATTTATTAAAGAAAGGGAGGAAAGGAAGAGAGAGAAAGAGAAAGGGGGGGAGGGACTAAGGGAGGGAGGGAAAGGAAGGAAGGAAAAAGAAAAGAGAAAAGAAAGAGAAAGAAAGAAAGAAATAATGCGATAATATGTGAACTTTCAGAAGGAAAGAACAGAACTGTGATTACTAGAGGTGGGAAAGGGGGAGGGAGAGGGGTTAGAGAGAAACTGGTTAATGGACACAAAGAATGATTATATTTTGTAATGATGAATATGTTAATTATCCTGAACTGATAATCACATATTCTACACAAATACTGATAGTCAACTCTGTACCCCACAAATATGTATAACCAATTATGTTTCAATTTTTTAAAAAGTGAAAAAAAAAGAAAATAGATAATAGGGCTTTTATAAGAATATTAAGGGCTTGCCTTGTTGACCTCAGCTAGACAATAGAATTTCCAAGAATCTTAAGGGAGTGCCTCTTAATCCTTTTTGGCTAGACTATAGAGATTCTAAGAATTTAAAGGTATTGCCCCCTCGGTACTCAGATTCTAAGACCAAGGTAGAAAAGAGTGTGTCTAAAAAGTCTGTCTTAAAATAATGGTAGAAATTACTATTTCATACAGAGGAAGTTCAAATTTTTTAAAAGAAAATTTAACAACTTGGACTAAAAGGGACAGAGGGAGTTCAAAATGAAAAAAAAAAAAAAGACCTTTTGTTTTATTAATCTCCGATGAGCAGGACACAGGATGAGAAAACTATTTAAGTAAAAACACATTCCATTTTTTATGAAAAAGGAAGGATGACTGAAAAGGCAGAGTCATGAAGAACCACTCTCAGCAAGCAGAAGATATGATCCTCATGAAGGAACATTCTCTGCTCCTTGAGACAGAAGAAATGAGGACATGCCCTGCTGGATTTCAGAATTGCTGTTAACCAATAACTGCTATTTGTCTCCTCTCTCACCCTTTTCAAGTGGAGGTATCTATTGCAGGTGTCATGCCCCTTTTTCACTATTGTATGTGGGTATGTACAAGGCAGCTAATTATGTTATTGGTGTTACTTTATTTTTTAGTTCACAGCTGCTCCTAAGGAGCTGTGTGGAGTCCCCTCCATCTACATCTGGCTCTGATAATAGATGACATGAGCCTTGGATATAAGCTGATGCAATAATGGAATGGGGATTTGTGGGGATCTCGGGAGGTGATGAGTGTACTTTGCATGTGAATTGTTACAGTCAGAGGGCTGAATTTGGAGTACCTCCCCAAATTCCTCCTCTCTCTGTATGTGCATGTAAAATCCTGGTGGAGTTTATTTTCCCCTTCCTTGAATATGGGCTGCTCTTGCGACTAATTTTGATCAATCAAGTGGCTCTAAAATTGATGAAATTGATGTTTTGGGACCTACAAGCCCAGGCTTTAGGAGGATTGGTAGTGTGGTAGGTATGGGATGGGCTGTTCAGATCCCCTCAAGGAAGAACTTGCTGTGCAGCAGTGAGGAATGAAGACAACAGACAGCTTTCAGGCATTGGCTCCTTCAGCATCTGCGCCAGCTATAGATACCTGGCTCACCTGAGGTCATACTCTTTCTGAGGACTAAACATGGGGAAGGTATAAAGGTCTGGACATTTTTCTCTGATGTGTGACAAGTGTGAAAGTTAACCAACTTGGTTAACATCACAATTTGTCTTCTCCCTCTGCCTAATCCTGATTCTTCTGCCTTTATTCCTCAGGTGTCAATTCCTAATAAATATCTTGCACCCCAAACTCTCAGAATCTTCCTGAAAATCCAGCATACAATAGGTAGCTTCTACTTCCTGATTCTTAGAATCCAGTAGCCATGCCATGACAAGCCAAATGTATATGGAAAGGCCACATGGTGAAGAACACTCTAGTTGATGAACCCAGCTAAGTCCCTTGTCAGAGTGAGCACCAACTGGAAACCATGTGAATGAGCCATCTTGGAACTTCTAGCCCAGTTACATCCCAGATGAATATAGCCCTTTCTGACAATACATGGATTAGAAGAACCACCCAGCTGAACCTAGTCAACCCATGGAAACATGAGCAATACTAATATAATTGTTTTAAATCATTAAGTTTTGGGGTGGCATGTTATGCAGCAATAGTTAACTAAACTATTTTCCCAGCAATCTCTTTGCTAAGTAAAAAGTTGTGCTCCCCTGTTGAGGGCCCCATGTATTTTTGGCAAATTTGGCAAATTCCCCCTGCAGCTGCTTCCTCTGTATACTGTTAACTGGTAACATCTTCCCCATCTTGCTAGTCCCAGGTAATTGTTCACTTATTGTGAAATTCATTATTCCTTTGTCTTTTTGCTATACAAAGGGAAAATACTTCTTAAATTTTATAAGAATATAAAAAACAAGGAGGCATGATTTTCTAAACAGGAGATTTAAGCAGAACATTTTTAGATGTTGCTCTTTCTCCTTCCATCTTGCAGATACGAATGTCTGGAAAGAGGTATGGTAGTTCCCTCTTATCCACTTTTGCTTTCTGAAGTTTCAACTGTGGTACAAAAATATTAAAGAAAAATTCCAGAAACAATCCGTAAGTTTTAAATTGCATGCTGTTCTAAGTACTGTGATGGCATCTTGTGCTGTCCCACTCTATCTCTTCTTCGTCACAAGAAGAAAAGTGAATACACACTGCAGTAAGATATTTTGAGAAGGAGAGAGACCACATCACATAGCTTTTATTACAACATATTGTTGTAACTGTTCTATTTTATTATTATTTGTAGTTAATCTCTTACTGTATCTAACTTATAAATTAAACTTTATCATAGGTATGTATATATGTATAGGAAAAAAACAGCATATATAGGGTTTGGTACTATCCATGGTCTACTGTGGGTCATGAAACCAACTTTGAGAAATGTGGCTTTAAACAAAAGCAATTGACTTTTAGTGGTAGCTCTTTGGGAAACTTGTGAGGTGGATACATTTTGAGCAGGATAACCTTTTAAAGATTTTGAATATATTTTTAAATTATTTCATAGGATAAGAAAAATTTGCTGCCTTACTTTATTTTCCCACCCTTTATTAACAAGCTAAGATGAAAATGCTCTGCCATTTGTTACTTTAAACTGAGTGAATATTAGTATTTGTAAATAAGTTATTAAGTATTTGCTAGAAGTGATAGATTATTATAATAGTGCCAGTTAATGCTGGGTATTTGGTAATCTTTTGAGTATTTTTGGTAGTGTTTGACTCAGATTTTTTTAAGTAAAGGCTAGATTTAACTCTTTGTCCAGGTTTGCCCCAGGACAGAATCAATTTATGTCCATTGTCTCCTTATTACTTTTATCATTATTATCATTACCTTCCTTTATTCACAAAACAGTACTTCTTTGGATGATAAATTTTACTTTACATCAAGTGTTAGTTGTATCTATGACATAAAACTATGCATGCTTATGTCAGAAAAGAATGCTAGAAATATTTAAAGATTTTAAAAGCTATCATTTTAGGGGGCAAATAATAGGATCAAAGTATCCATAAAAGTATTTGAAACCTTAAAAAAAGCTATCATAAAGTTTTTAAAAAATCTATATAATTTTATACTTAATTGGTTGAAAATGAACTTTCTCAAGTTGGAATAAATTATATTCTATAAATTGACTTTTACAATTTTTGTCTACAGAGTATTTTCCAATTACCTGAGGAAGACAAATGAGATTTGAAACCACAGTAAATTAAAGGTTTTCTTGATCAGTAGTTACATAAATTAGAGGGAATGTCAGTTTTATATTAATATTTAATAATAAGTTGATTAAACTTTGATTGAAAGCCTGTTTGTTTACATATTATGTAAATTGATTTTGAAATAAGGTTTATAGATTTAGATGATGTTTATACTATGTCAGTTTCTAAGTTTACATATGCCACATAAAGTTTGGTGCCCATATAAGAGCCCCTAAAAAAGTTTGCCTTTAGACAAAAATAGCAAAATAGTAGATCAAATTGGTGGCTAGGAAGATTTCCAAAATTAAAATTTAACCTTTTTATATTTTTCACATTAGCATCATTCTTTTTTAATTTAAAAATAAAAGAAAGAGGTCATACTCGTATGTACTGACATGAAAAAAATCTCTGATAGTTATTCTTTCTTTCGGAACTCTGTTTGTCAGCTCTACCCCCTACTCAGACCATCCTTTGATCTTCTTTGCCTTCTGAGTCTTAGCCCTGTGAACTTTGTTACTCAGTCCTCAGATAAAGGACTGGTATCCCAAACCTACAAAGAACTCTTAAAACTCAACAATAAGCACACAAATAACCCATTTAACAAACGGACAACATATCTGAACATCTCACCAAAGAATATATACAGATGATAGATAAGCATTTGAAAAATGCTCATCTTCATTCCATATCAAGTAATTGCAAATTAAAACAACAATGCAATGCTACTGCATTCCTATTCAAATGACTAAAATCCCAAGAACTGAGAATACAAATTCTGATAAGGATGAGGAGCAAGAGGAACTCTCATTCATCGTTAATGAGAATTCAAAATGGTACAGCCACTTTGGAAGATATTTTGGTAGGGTTTTTTTTTGTTGTTTGTATTTTTAACAAAGCTAAACATAGTCTTACCATACACAGTAATTGCACTCCTAAGTATTTACCCTAATGATTTGAAAACTTATGTCCACACAAAAATCTTCATATGAATGTTTATAACTTTATAATTGCCAAAAGCTGGAAGAAACTAAGATATCCTTCAATAGGTGGATGGATAAACAAATTGAATTACATCCATGCAAGCAAAATGTTGTTCAGTGGTAAAAGCTATCAAGCCATGAAAAGACTTGAAGCATCTTGAAATGCACACTGCTAAGTGTAAGAAGACAGTCTGAAAAGGTTACATAGCTTATAATTCCAATTATATGACATTCTGGAAAAGGACAAAACTATAGAGATGGTAAAAAGTTTAGTGGTTGGGCCAGCCCGGTGGCGCACTGGAGAATGCGCCACTTGGGAGCGCGGCGGCGCTCCCGCGGAGGGTTCGGATCCC
>NW_007731685.1:44815-47603 GCF_000696425.1 Galeopterus variegatus
AGCACGGTGTGGGCGCAACACCGAGGGTTGCGATCCCATTGCCGGTCCCTGGTACGGGCGTGACACCGAGGGTTGTGATCCCTTTACCGGTCAGTAAAAAAAAAAAAAAAAGAAAAAAAAAAAAAAAAAAGTTTAGTGGTTACCCGAAAGGAGGAGGGTCAAATAGTTGAAAAATAGTGTTTTTGTTTGGTTGGTTTTTTTACGGAATAAAATTATTGTATGTGATACTGTAATGGTGGATACATTTGTCAAAAACCTATAAAACTTGTAGAACTTTTAGTACAAGAGAGAATCTTAAGGTATGCAAATATATATATATATTTTTTTAATGATCTAGGACATTAGAGGATCCCAGAATGGAATCCAGACCATGACAAGAGAATATAACTTTATTACAAGTGTATGAATAAAACCTCAATGAAAGAGGTGGGGCGGGGGGACAGGGGAAGGATGCTGTCCTAAATAACTTTGGAAATAAATGGATCCTGTAATACTATAGGCAAAAGAAACTGCCCATAAACACTATATTTAGAAGATAATGTTTCCCATGGGGGGCTGAGTTAACAATGCTGATACTGCTTATACATATATACCTGAATCAAAAAATTAAATAAATAAATGGAAGATAGTGGGAGCCAGTTTTCTCACTGTTAGAGTGGAGGTTAGAAATAAGTAAGGAGAAAAGTCTAGGAATTTTATAATATCATTCTCATATAAGAAAAACCAGGGATTTTTTTTTGGATAACTAGATGATTGCAGGACTGGAGCAGGAAATGTAAAAGATGAGTCTGGAGCATCTTGTAGTGCTAGAAAATAAGGATCTGCTCAAAATAAAATAAACAAAATAAAAACCTGCATGTTTACATTTTACATTTTGGGGTATGTTGAAGAAATACCCTAGCTGACTGAAAGAGTTGCAAACAGCCAAAGCTGGAAAAATTTGAGTAACAAAATAAATGAAGAATTGGATAATAAGCCAAGGTATAAAATAAATGCTCATAAATCCATGCAGGTATACATAAAAGATTGAATAAATAAATGGGGAAAAGAGACAAATCTCCCTTGTAGAAGAATTACAAATCATTTATGTAGATACACTGCCCTCATGGAGCATTTTTTTTCTAAATTATTGTAATGTTTTTACTTTTTTATTGTATTGCAATATTTTTTAAGTGTAGGCTGTTTATAGTGACTTCCTTCCTAAAAGTACAAATGGAAAAAGGGAAAAAGAGAATGAAAAAACTTGACAAACACTACCTCAGCTGGGTGATCAAGGTCAGCGTCAACATCAATGTTACATTATAAATCAAATTAATAGTATGTGCCTTTGGTATAATGTAGTAAAAATGACACATTATCTCCACAAGCATCTTCTGTAAAACACATAACCACAGTCTAACCAGGAGAAAAACTTAGACAAATTCCAACTGAGGGGCATTCAACAAGACACCTGACCAGAATTCTTCAAAACTGTCAAAGTTATCAAAAACAAGGAAAATCTGAGAAACTGTCACAGCCAGGAAGAGCGTATGGAGATATGGCACCTAAGTGTAGTGTGGTATTCTCAATAGGATACTGAAACAGAAAAAAGCTTATGAGGTAATAACTAAGGAAACCTTAATAAAGTATGGACTTTAGCTAATTTTAATGGTTCAACAGTGGTTCATTACTTGCAACAAAAGTACCATTCTCATGTAAGATATTAATTACAGGGGAAACCATGTGCAATGTATATATGAACTCTGTATTCCGTTTTTCTGTAATTCCAAAACTGTTCGAACAAATAAATTCTATTTTGAAAAAAATTCTATTACAGGGCCCACCACATAGTAAGTTTATAATCAATATGCAAAGTTAGGAAAAGAAAGGGTTAAATACCTTCATGCATCCAGGAGTTGTACTCTTGAAAACAGAATAGAATAACACAACTTAAAATAACCCAAAGAACCATATGATTCAACTCTGAATAAATGAGGAAAAAGAAGAGAAGAGGTGTAGGTGACTTGCACAGCATAACAAAGTTGTGAAAGATAGGTGCCTTTCCCAAACAGAATTGCTCAGCTAATGAGATCCCAAATTAGTCTGGGTTTTTTTTTTTGGCGGGGGGGATGTATCTGTATTCCAAACTATCTGTCAAATTTGAGTAATTTCAACATCTTGAAATGGAAAAATAAAGTTGAGACTCATAAGTAATCTAGTTAAATACCTTAAAGAAAATCTTCTAAAATCTTCAGTTGTAGATTTTAGAAAAGAAGTCCTCTTCAATGTAAATTAACCATTAAATAATTGAAAATCGAAGGAATATAAAGGTTGAGATTAAATGTAGCAGAACACTTCAGGTAATGACCTGAATGGGGGAAAAAGACAAGCATGAAAATATACGTATTCGACACATTGCCATGTTCTACTTAGACTGTGGAAAACTGCCATTCAGTGGAGTTACTGTAGGGCTCATTAGAAGGTTGAAGAAAAAACAGTAAAATTTTTTTTTTTGGATTTTTCTCATTAAAACAAAGGTACTGTCAGTGTGTTCTCTTAAATCAACTCAGATTTTTTTTTTTTCCTTTTTATCCACTTTAGTTTTTGCTTGGTCTCTCGTTAACTGCCTTTCCTCATTCTAAAGTTAGCTCTTCTAAACTTGAGTATCTTTCTGCCAAAATACTTTCTGGCAATCTGCCAATGTTTTCAACACTGATATGTGTCAGCTTTCAGGATTTTTCAGTCTGTGGGTTTGTTTCTCTTTGAATTCATCTTCCTTCCCTCCCCCCCAACACCTCCAACCCCCCCA
>NW_007731685.1:47745-53293 GCF_000696425.1 Galeopterus variegatus
CCCCCGCCACCTCCTCAATAGTTCCTGTGTTTCAGCTTGATTTTTCCTGCGGAGGGAGCCATATTCCCTAGTTAGCAGAAAGAGAATTCCGTCACTCCCAGAAGCCAGAGAGATCAAAGTACAGTCTGAAAAGGCTGATCATCACTTAAATTGATGGGCAAACAAACTGAACAGTAAGGAGTTTGCTGGTTCCATTTGGTTTTTTTTCTTTGCACACTCAGTGAACCCAGAGGATGATTTTAAATTTTAACCAACTAGGCTTTTTATTATTTGCAAAATCTACAACTTAAAGGTCTTCATTGAAGATTCTTTAATTCACTCACAAGCCACAACAGAGCTCAGAAATTCCCAGATTGTTTTTGATGATAGAGTCCAAGAATTTAGCGTGTGATTTATCACTACTAGACACGCAGAACTGCATTAGATTTGTTCAGTATTTTTGTACAATTCCTGGATGTATGCAGGTTGTACAAACATAAACTCATTCCTAACATATATAATATCCAAATTTTATTTTGCCATTGTCTCATGGGATCTAGGCCAGTTACTATATCTTTCTTTACTTTATTCTGTTAAGGGACACATTTCTATTAGACACTATCTTTCTTATGATTGAAGAACATTTTCTCTTATTCAATATTTAAAGGCAGTGTGACATGGTAAAAAAGCCATAAGGCTATTAAGAGACCTGGATTCTTATCCTATCATGTCTGGCTCATTTTTAATGATACTTTTATATTTAGGTTGCTTTTGTTAAAAGGAATAGACACCCACCCTAGCTAATGTAGGCAGAAAATAATTTCTTAAAAAATAGGCAAAGATATAAAAATAGCTTACTTAAAAAGAAACCTGAAAAAAAAAAACCTAAAAGGTAAGAATTAGGGCAGCTTTTGGAATCCCCATAACAACAACAGAGTCTCATCAGATGTTGCTGATGGAGTAAAATAGCTCCACCCCTTTCGGTCTCCTTTCTTTTTCCTCCCTGCACTGTTACAAATTCCACAGGGAGCACACCTGATTGGTCTAAAGTGAAGACCATGAAGGGAAGCAGAACCTTTTGATTGATGTCTTAACAAGATTGGATCTAATCCAATCCATCTAATGGGAGAAGACTGCTTTTCTCAAAGCAAAACTTGGGTGTTGTTAATGGGAGAAGAAAAAAGATGTTGGCAAAATAACAAAATGCAAAATGATGTGGCAAAAATAACAAATTGTCTACTCAATTTTTATGCTTCCAAAGATATCACCCCATATTGCCATAATGAGTTTTATGTGAAATATTATAGAGGAAGCATAATAATTTAACTTTACAATTATATTTAAACTGGGGCCTCTTTTTAAACTTTTTGCCACTGCTTTGGGCCAGTTCCTTATTCTGTCTTTGGTAGGCTATTGCTGTAGCTTCCTGACAACGTGGTAATCAAGTTTCACTCATCATTCTCCTAACTGCTCCTCCATAACTGTTAGATTTATCTTTCTAAAGTATAATTTTGTCTCTTGGAAACTTTCAGTCGCTTCAGCATTGTCTATAGATACTTAATACTTGTTCTTATCACCATGCTGGGCGGAATTAAATGCCCATTCTACTTAGCTATTATAGCACTTTGTGCTTAGCTTTTCGCTTCAGCATTGTCTATAGATACTTAATACTTGTTCTTATCACCATGCTGGGCGGAATTAGATGCCCATTCTACTTAGCTATTATAGCACTTTGTGCTTAGCTTCTTTAGAGTTCTCAATTCACTGAATAACTATTGTATGAAGAAGAAAACATCTATTTAAAACAAACAAACAAAGAATTCTCAGATACACACACAGAATTCTGGATGCCTTGCTGCCTGTTTTCTACAGGCAATTTATACCTGTTTAAAAAAATCCATACAGTTTCTTCTCACTTATGGAGCTTGATAGGAAGTATAAAAATGTACATATGTTTAAGACAAAATACAAAAATGTCAAAAAATCTGTAGGTTTTTTTGTTCTGCTAGGGGGTTCATACCTGGAGTGAACAGTTCTTCTTTTAATGGGATACCTCGATGAATTAATCTATATGCAAAACTGACTTGAAGTTAATTTCTCTGCACAATAAAGTAATAAATGAGGGGATTTTGAATTTTTTGGTGACAACACTGAGGAGAAGGGTTTAGCAAGCTTGTGAAGTAGGATGAGGAGGAAATTTGAAAGAGAAATTTTGAGGGGGAGGAGGTCATGCAAGATACAACTCCTTTTCGGTTGTGGAATCTCAATAGAAAAACCAGCCAATGAGATTTCCCCAGAATAGGAACTGCCGAAGAGCTTGTAAGATTAGTTGCACTCAGTATTTAATTTTAAGTCATTTGCTTTTCCATGCATTTATATTGGACATTTTGCCTGTCTTGACAACATCTCTTCCACTATTCCCTGATTATGCAGCAACCATTTGGTTTAGGTGAGATTAACTTTTCCTCCTCCTCCAATAGTGATAGCAAATTGGTCTAAGTAATCATGTAATTCTATAATAGACTTTAGATGGTGATTAGTTTGAAAGTAACCCAGGCTTAATCCAATCAACACTTTTCCTGACATTTTCTAAGGCACTTGCTGTTCCCTCAGTCTAGAACACCCATCTCCCAGATGTCTGCATGGCTAACTTCTTCAATTACTTCAGATTTCTCTTTAAATGCACCTTCTCCATGAGATCTTTCCTGACACCCTTATTTAAAAGATAAACTATGCCTTGTGCCCTTCACTGATCACTTACGTATTTATTTATTTACTTGTTTGTCATTTGTTTCTCCCAAAATGAACTCATCTCCATGAGGGAAGGGATTTCTGAATTTTTTTATTCACTGCTAATTCCCCAATACCTGGACCAAAAACTGTTGAATGAATAATTTAGGATAGTTTGAAAGTTTTTTTCTGTCACTTGCAACCAAAAATCCTAAGGGCTGCAGCTCTTGTTTAATACCCATTCACTATACCAATTGTTTTAGGAAACTCGGTTAAACATTAAGGCCTTGCATTTATGGGTGCTTTGGGAAGCTTGAGATAAATTATCTGTAGCCCCCTTTTAGGATTATTTTGTCACAAAAGATGAAACATGAGTATAAGAATACATGAAAAGCAGTATATTAGAGCAAAATATCAGTAGGAGAAACATGAACCTCCAGAGAAGTTAATAGGTAGAAACGAAGGGCATGATTTCCAGCATATACAGGACAGGAGCTTAAGCCAGTTCACTTAAATATTAAGGGAAGTGTGATAACCCAAGGCTGAAGCAGGTGATACTTGGGTTGTATTTTTCCATGTATGATTTTTCCTTTGAACTGTGGGCTTTTGAGGAACGGGGTCCTTCCATTTATCATTTCTCCAATGCCACAGATAAAGTGTTTGATAGATTATGGTTGGAGAAATGAAACAGCATTGGAAAAGAGCTCTGGAGTTGGGAATGCCACTAACTAGATGTTAGACATGTTATTTAGTCTGCCTTTGCTAGGCCTTAGTATGTTCATCTATAAAATCAAAGTGCGGGACTTCATAATTAAGTCCTTTCCAACTATAAAATATTCTATAATTCTAACTGCATATATATGAGTTGAGAAATGCACACACTTACATCTAATGGAAATAAAGATATACTTCTTAAAATTTTCCTTTCCAAATATATTTTGGTTAATATAGCTGCCATCAATTTGGCTTATAAAATAGTGTTTTCAATGATCTTTTAGCATGATAGATTAACTTTTATGTTCCTAAAGCCATTTCCTCTAAATGCTGCTGAATTCACACTCCACTAATGGCAAGGATCCGATTAGAACTAATTTCATAGTGATTCTCTGACATTTTCAAACATAGAAATGTGTGTGCTGTTCTGAATAAAAGTCAGAGCATATCATAAATTGTAAAAGTTACTATTAAAGTTCACTTTAATATTGATAATAGTTATGAAACTAAAAGTACTTGAAAGGCTAAAATCTTGCAACATGAGTTTCTCTTAAGTTTCTCTGTCCCTCCATTTCTTTTACTTTCATTTCCCACAATTCTTTATACCTGGGTCAATTCTTTGTACTAGACATCAGTCTCCAAACTTTGTTTCCTCTTGTTAGCCATGTTGTCAGTTTCTTAGCTTCACTATTTGATGGAAAGTAAAATTAAAGAAGCTGCTAGTATCTAATAGCATAGGTCAACAAGTTAGCCCACACAGTGGGGCGTCAAGGCAGAAGCTCAATCTTGTGGACAGGGTCAGCATAGGAGTAAACAGAGACTTTCAAGTGACATGAGCACTAGTAGTTTGTCCCCAAGTACTAAACTAATAGATCTGGTGCAAGGAGACTTGGAGGAGCAACATAGTATCTTAACACTTGTGACTGGGACACTTGATTCTATTACTAGGAACTATGACTCAACTTCAAATCTACTTAAATGATGGAGTTGGTGCTTCTGGAAGAATTCTGCCTACTGTGGATTGAATGTCCCCCAAACTCAATGAAGCTTAATCCCCACTGTAACTGCTGAGTGTGGGAAATCCTATTATGATAATTGAAATTGTGATTAGATTGTGAAGACCATGCCATAGTAAATGGATTCATCCATTTGATAGTTTAATGATGGTCATGGGCATGGTTCTGATGGCTTTAAAAGGAGAACTGCTGAGAAACTCAATCTCTTTCTGCTCAGCCATCTGCCATGTGACACCCTTTGTTGCTGTCACAACCCACCAAAGAAAGCCCTCACTAGATGTGTTCCATGGACTTTGGATAAAGGAGAACTGCTGAGAAACTCAATCTCTTTCTGCTCAGCCATCTGCCATGTGACACCCTTCGTTGCTGTCACAACCCACCAAAGAAAGCCCTCACTAGATGTGTTCCATGGACTTTGGACTTCCCAGCCTCTGAAACTGTAAGCAATAAATATTGTTTCTTTACAAATTATGCAGTTTCAAGTATTTCTGTTATAAGCAACACTTATAATAATAATACACTGCCCTTGGCTGAACTTAATTCAGAAACCAAACAATGGTCTTTTTCTTCAATTAGGATCCATTGATGGAAGAAGCCAGGAAAAGTAAAGGCAAGAGGAAGAAGAAAGCTAAAAATGCTTTTATTTTTAGGGTAAGGAACCAGTTAGGGAAACCCAAGAAGAATCAGCAAGGGATAAGAGAAGAACCAGGTGAGAGAGCAATTGTTGAGGCTAAGGAAGGAAGTGTTTTAATGAAAAGTAAGTTTTAGAGTGAATTTCCATATTTTTCAGGGATTAGATTCTTAATTCATGATATAAGTTGAAAATGGCATAAGGTAAAAATTATTTTACAAAATCCATCAGAGAATGCCATGTTGGATACTGACATACAATTTTTCTTTAAAAATTCAACACAAGTTTCTTTTTCCTTTCTCAAATTGGAATAGATCTTTCCTTCCTTCCTGCCATCCTGCCTTCTTTCTTTTTTTCCTTTCTTTTGAGCACCATAAGATGTAGTTGAATTTCATGTAAGGGCCATGTTGAATGTAAAAGACAGTGTTTTCCACACTGAACTCACACTCAGTGAGCAAGCAGCTCGCACTACCAAGCT
>NW_007731685.1:53366-54469 GCF_000696425.1 Galeopterus variegatus
AAAGTAAGTTTTAGAGTGAATTTCCATATTTTTCAGGGATTAGATTCTTAATTCATGATATAAGTTGAAAATGGCATAAGGTAAAAATTATTTTACAAAATCCATCAGAGAATGCCATGTTGGATACTGACATACAATTTTTCTTTAAAAATTCAACACAAGTTTCTTTTTCCTTTCTCAAATTGGAATAGATCTTTCCTTCCTTCCTGCCATCCTGCCTTCTTTCTTTTTTTCCTTTCTTTTGAGCACCATAAGATGTAGTTGAATTTCATGTAAGGGCCATGTTGAATATAAAAGACAGTGTTTTCCACACTGAACTCACACTCAGTGAGCAAGCAGCTCGCACTACCAAGCTGATGGCATGTTCAGGTCTCCCACCTTGAGCCCATTTTGGAGCAGAGGTTCAATAACTAGAATAGCACATTAATCTCCTGCTTACATTTTCATTTTTTCCCTTTCTTTTTAGCCAAGTGTGCACAAGTGAAATTTCAGAAGTTCAATGCTGTCTCATGTGACTTTTCTATTATGCTGTGGTGAGGTCAAGAAAAATAGAAACTGGGAAATGGCCATTTTATTGCCCATTCAGGGGGTTATAAGTGACCTCTGAGTAAAATTTATAGACTATATTGAGGGATGCGAGCCAAATTTCTGAGGCAGATAAGAGGAAGATTCTGGATCTACTAGAGAAAGACTCAATTATGATGGAGATTTTCAACAGCAGTATTTCTCAAACTTTGGTATGCATGACAAGAATCTGGAGCATTTGGATAAATATGTAGATTTTGGGCCTTATCCCAGAAATTATGATTCAGTAAGATCAGGGTGGAGACCAGAAAAGAGAACTTTACATAACCAAAAAGGTGCTTTGGATACTGGTATCCTCATATCACATGTTGAAGTCCAAGGTCTAGAAGGAAAGACAGCAATCACACATTGGGTTTAGGTTTGACAAGGAAAAGGGTGAGTTTTGCCTGAGGGATATGGAGAGATTAAAAGATGAATATTAAGTCATAGCTAAATTGAGTTTAGAAAGAAGATAGTAATCTTAATTTGAAGGATGGAACAGGCAGAAAGATGATCTTTCAGGAGGCAAGGAAGGGGAG
>NW_007731685.1:55591-56948 GCF_000696425.1 Galeopterus variegatus
ATCTTAATTTGAAGGATGGAACAGGCAGAAAGATGATCTTTCAGGAGGCAAGGAAGGGGAGTGAGAGCAGTCAAGGGAAGCTTGAAAAGCATGGGCAGGGTTTGAAACAGATCTTATAACTAGTCAGTATGGCAAGGCTCTGAATCTGTCTGGGTCTTCATAATTTCATCTGTTCAATAATAAGATTTGAGCACCATGGACTTGAGGCCCTTTCCAGCTATAACTATTCTATGATTCTTCTGCAGATCTCTGAGGAATATGAAGAACCCCTATCTATAACAGTTAATTATTTTCCTCTGGGGGCAAAGGCAGACCCTGTGAGGACAGCATATTTTCATCTTCAGGAAAAACAGTTTCAACTATAATCTCCCTTCTTCCTAACCTTTATCCTGACTCTAAGATTCATTTTTATAGTGAATGAACAATAAAGATGAAATTGCTAAACAGCAGTGATTAGCCAGTTTAAATTTAGGCAGTATAAATTTTTGGAAAACTGGGTCTGTAAGATTCTATGACTTTGTTCTATTTCAGGAAGCAAATCAATCAGTAACTTGGAAGGCAAAGATTTACTTCTAAATTCTGTTTGTTTTCTCTTTTGACTGCTTTTTTTTCATTATAGGCATGAGGATTTTGTTTGTTTTTGTTTTCTAATATCTACTTATCCTTTAAGTTGACTAGTTATTCCTATTGATGTTACCCATTAATGTTGGAAAACTGGTTTTACAGTGTATATCATATCCTTCTCTAATAGAGATAAAGAGATTTAGACAAGCTTTTGGAGGAGAGTTGGAATAAAGAAATTGCAATCCATTCTACTTTTGGCCTAGGTATGGTAGGTGGCAGATCTCACATTTGAAGCTGAAGAATAGGCTGAAATACAAATACAAAGCTAACATTTATTGAATGCTTTTTGTGAGTCAGAGCACACTAGTATCAAAAGTGAGTACCCAGAAGAATGCCCTTATATATAGATGATATGATGGTTAATTTTATGTGTCAACTTGGCTAGGCTATGGTACCCAATTTTTGATTAAACGCCAGTCTAAGATATTGCTGTGAAGGCCATTTGGTGTGATTTTTCAATGTTCTAAATCAGTAGACATTGAGTAAAGCAGATTATCCTCCATAATGTGGGTGGGACTTATCCAATCTGTTGAAGGCCTTAAGAGAAAAAATCAGGGTCCCCTGCAGGAAAAGGAATTCGACTTCCAGATTGCCCCTGGCCTCAAGACTACAAAATCGACTCTTGCTGGAATTTCCAGGCTGCCAGTCTGCCTTGTGAATTTTGGACTTATGAGCCCCCATAATCACATGAGCCAACTACTTAAAATCTCTCTGTCTGTAGATATATATATAT
>NW_007731685.1:58465-59659 GCF_000696425.1 Galeopterus variegatus
GGTATATTACAGTGAATTTTAGAGAGTTGATTTTCCAAGTGTTACTTTCTCAAGTAATGATCTGTGACCCATAAGTATGAGCAAAAAGTGTCTCCTGGGGATTAGGATAAAGGGGACTCAGATTCTACATAAGTTTAGTAAAAATTTAACTAAAATAACTTAGCTATAAAATAAAGCAACACAAAATATCAAGAACGTTGCATACTAAATTTATAAGATCAGATACCATTAGTTAACTTGTTTTGCTAAGTTAACTCATTTTGTGCATTTATCAAAAAAAGCTTGTCCTGTCATCTCAGTGCATATACAAACTTTTTATTAAATCATTGTAATGAAATTTAATGCTGCACTGATACCAAAGATATTCAGGCTCCTGCATGCCAAGAATTGTAAACTGTGAAAGGGAGAATATGATTATGTCATGTGTGTATGTTTTTGTACTCAATTTAATGCTAGGCAAGGCTCAGGCATATCTACTGCTGCAGGCTCAAATCATAGGGTAATATTTTGTTCAGTACTGGTAAATAATGGCCTAACAATTCTGAGTATAACATGGTGTGATGTTTAATTTTATGTGTTAACTTGACTGTGCTGTGGGGTGCCCAGATATTTGGTCACAGGTTATTCTAAGTGTTTCTGTGAGAGTGTTTTTGGATGAGATTAACAATTAAATTGTTAGACTGAGTAAAGCAGATTGCCCTCCCTAGTGTGGGTGGGCTTAATTCAATCAGTTGAAGATCTGACTCTAACTGAAATATCAGCTCTTCCTAGGTCTTGAGCCTGCTAGACTTCAGACTGGAACTACACCACTGGCTCTCCAAATTGCTGACTCCACCTGCAGATCTTGGGACTTGTCAGCCTCTATAATTGTGCCAATTCTTTATAATAAATCTCTTTCTATATATGTATATATATCCTATTGGTTCTGTCTAAATAACCCTGACTAATATACATGACTGGGCTGTATTTAATACACATGAGATTAAAATAGCTTTAGCACTTATTTTAAATTTTGAATTCTTCTGTGATTTTTATGACAGTGGTATTATAAACTTTACATTCTTGTATGACTTTCATATTTGTAACTATTACTTATTTCAAATGTATTAAATGATTCTTTAAAATTATTGGCAAAAAATAAAAAATATGGAAAATATCTGGTGGTAAGATTGATTCGGTTTAAGATGAAATAAC
>NW_007731685.1:59996-76383 GCF_000696425.1 Galeopterus variegatus
AAAAATAAAAAATATGGAAAATATCTGGTGGTAAGATTGATTCGGTTTAAGATGAAATAACATGTTGTGTTATATTAATAAGCTTATCTAGCTGATGCCATCCTCATTAACAAAAACATAGGAGAATAAAACATTATACCAGAAATTATTCTACCAAGAAAAAATAAAAAATATGGAAAATATCTGGTGGTAAGATTGATTCGGTTTAAGATGAAATAACGTGTTGTGTTATATTAATAAGCTTATCTAACTGATGCCATCCTCATTAACAAAAACATAGGAGAATAAAACATTATACCAGAAATTATTCTACCAAATCATTAAAACTTTAATGATAAGAAAATATGACAAGAAAGTTAAAGACAAGTTATTTTTTTTCTGGGGTCATTTTTATGCCATTAAAAATTACTGAAATCCTCAATGTGTTTATGTAGTAAAATTTTGAGAAGAGTTCTACAATCTCTGCCAAGTTACAACATCATGAAACAAAACAAAGTGAGCATAAAAATAAGTCACTCAAATTCTTCAGAATAAATGAAACAGCTTCATGCTATTGAAAATTTATGCAAACATAATTTGAATCTAATGCTAAAATGCACTTATTAAATGACATTCTATTATATTGTAACAATTATATTAGATTAGCAGGGAGCTATGAAAATACAATTAGTACTTTGTCTGAAAATAAAGCCAAGAGAAGAATGCAAGAATGTGCATACAAGTTACTTGACAATTAGTTTATAAGCTGACATATGTAAAATCGTTACAATTCAACTAGAGAAGAGAAAAAATATTTTAGAGCTTCCCATTTGCTTGTTTTTATACTATTTGAGAATATAAGGGCATTTATTACTTTACAAATCACTTAACACAGACAGAAAGAAAAAAATGTTTTGAAATGTTGAGGGAAAATGTAATAAAAATCAGCATAAGTTATCCAATTTTTTCAATATAACACAACTGAATATTTCATTATAAACATTTAAATTTAAGGGCCCATTGATATATGGTCTTTCAAAATGAACACAGATATAATTATATGCCATACTTTAAGCTAGTCCATTTGTAAATATCATTTCACTTAATATCCTGTGAGGTAGATGTGACTTGTATTTCTAATTTAAATCTCAAGAAAAAGATTTAAAGAGGTCAAGGTCAAATATCAATTAAATGGCAAAGGCAGAACTCTAGTCCCAGGTTTTTCAGACTTCAAATCTTATGTTCTTAACCATTATCATGTTATAAATTGTAAGAATTCAACTTTGAAATAATATTTTTTATGAATCCTCTTTCATGCTTGTGGATCGTTTAAATTAAAGTGTGTCATGAAATTGCAAGGTATGCCATTCAAAACTATTGTATTAGAATTTTCTAGGTGAATCTGGATTTTCTCATAAATGTAACTCAGAATAAAATATAGAAATCAATTGAACATTGAGGTTGAGGCCACTAGGACCCATTCATAATGGTAATTAAAAAAAATTATAGAAACACTATCACTGTTCTCATTTAATTACTTTCTATTAAGCAGCTTTTAAATGAACACTTACGAAGTATGGTTATACCAAGGTTAACACTTGCATCTCCTCCTTGAGTTAGGTTTCAGATTTGATTTCAAAAATTACAGATATTATACAAAACAATCCTTTAGTTATGAAAAATTCTTTTATTTTTATGACAAAACTGTTATACAACTAAAAACCATCTCAAGTCTAGGTCTTCAGGCTGAATCCTGGATTCTTATCAACTAACAATGCTGCTTAAAGATAACCTTGACTCAGTACATTAAAAATATTTATAAAATCAAATTTTTAAAATTATAAAAGAAACCAAAGTAAGCAAAACTAGTAGTCTTTTCAAGAGAAAGTGAACTTCCAGTTTATCAGTAAGAGCGTATGAATTTTTCATTGGTCAGTAATTTAGTAAGTTATCAAAAGTTCTTTCTTTTTGGTTTTTATTTATTTTAACTTCATATCTAAATTGATACACAGTACTGCATTTCAGTTTTGCTGAAATCATAGAGACAGGTAAATAAAACTTTTGAACATTTTTGTTATTTGATAGATTATTTTCATGAAATTATCTTCACCTGTATTATGATGCATGTGTCACTATTTTACTGTAGGAACAAATAAATCTCTACTTCAGAAATAACTCCTTTTATTTAATCTATTCTTTCACAGTAATAGTATCTGGAATTTTGTACATTTTTCTAATTAGGAAAGAAATTTATTTTTGTCTTTCAATCAGAGTATAAAACATTTTATAAACTCTTAAAACTGCTCTTTTCCCCCTCAGTAGCAGATTATCAAAAAAAAAAAAAACAGTTCTATAATTAACAATATATATCAAATTCAAACAATGAAATAAGTGCAATAATTTCATTTTATCTTCCTAATACTGCATGGCCAATTTCACATTTGACTATGTCAGAATTAGCTGTGACCAAAATATGCAGAGCATCAATTTGCAATGGCTTGTAAATATAAGTCTGCATGTTGTGGGATTAATATTTTTCATGCACAGCAAATCAGAACAAACATATTTTCTTCAGTTAGACCCTGACACTGTCATATTCACACGTCCTTCACAACCAAGACCAAGAAATTCAGTTTGTAGAAAAGACTGATTTGATAAATGACAGAAACTAAGTACCAGCTTCAGATATTATTTTCGAGATTCCAAATATATGATCTACATGAAAAATGTCTTGAAATTTATGTCAGTGAATTCAAAATTACATTTTTCATGTTATAATGGTAGTATGTGCATGTCCTTTGAAACAATAAAGAAAATGAGCACATTTACCTCTTTTCTTTAACATTAGTGGTTAATAATTTGGTAATATTTATTACAGTTTAAGCATTTATTAATAATGAAATATTTAGTAAAGACACCTGCTTTGAGGAATAAAAAGATAGCTCAGGGCCAGAAAGACTTCTCAGCTGTTTGACTTTTTTTTTTTTTTTTGCACCTGGCCAGTACAGGGATGTAACACTGTACATTGGTATTACCATCATCACACTCTAACCAACCGAGCTGACCAGCCAGCCTTGCTGTATGAGTTTTGACAAGTTTCTTAAACTGCCAATTTTTTTCATCTAGAATATGAGATATTAATAGCTATCTCTCATGCTTTTGTGAGGATTAAATTTCAAATCAATGTAAAATTACTAGTACAGTCTGGCTTGAAGTAGGTACTCAGTAAATATTCTTTCCCTGCCCTTTTATCAATGTTTTCTCTGAAAAACTATCTAGAACTATACTGACCAATATCGGAATCACTAGCCACATGAGGGTATTGAGCACTTGAAATGAAAATCAAGATGTGTTACAAATGTAAAACACACACTGGATTTTGACGACTTATTATTTTAAAGTAATGCAAAACATGTCATTTAATAGTTATTTATATTGATTACATGTTGAAAAGTTACTATTCTATATACATTAGGATGCATAAAATTTATTATTAAATTAATTTTACCTGTTTCTTTTGTTTTTCTTAATATACTGCAAGAAAATTTTAAGTTACATGTATTTATGTCTCAAATTCTATCTCTTTTGATTAGTGTTGATCTACAAGTAAGAATATTCAGGAAATCTGAGGTTTTAATAAAATTCCCAATTAATGTAAGAAATGGAAAGATTTCACTACATTTTTATACTTTAGATTTCATGTAGAAAGGAATCATATTTTATTATAATCTTGTGAAAAGCAAATTATACCAGCTAACAAACATTTTTGATTAGGTTCCTTAGAGTTACAAGGAAAAGGACTTTTTCCATATTTGGCTACTATCATTTTAAAAATTGGAGTAAAGTAGAAAAAATCATATTGTAATTCTTGCTTTCTCTGCCTTGCATGTAATGACTGTATGAGGCAACACTCAAACACATATCCCTTACAGCTAAGGGAATCAAGTGTCTCCCTGAACTACCTAAGATTTATTGAGGTCTTGACCAGTCAAATTCCTTAACCTACAGAGGGCCTTAGCCAATTTCTCAGAAAGTAGAGAGAGTGACAAGAGGAACTGCTAGTATTAGCTCCACACTACAATAAAGCATGTTTTGTAAAAGGCAAGTCTGATCATGTCTTTTTCCTTCTTAAAATCTTCAATTATTCTTCACAGGTTTTAACAGAAAGCTACAGGTCTACTTTCTTGACCAGAAGTTTTCATTGTTACATAAGAAGTTATTTTCTCTCTTTGCCCCTGTAAATGTGTAGAGCATTACAGAGGCAGGGGTCCTGCCTTCTGTGTGCCTGCTATAGGCCATGCAGAACATCCACACCTAGCCTTCCCACACTTCTGGGATAAGAGGTTGGAAAAAATGTGTGTTTTGCTATGTCTCTGCTAAGAGATTTTCCTCTAAAAAAAATTCTTACGTTAACACCTGTTTTCTTGGAGTTTATATTCCAGTGGAGAGACAGATAATAAATAAGATAGATATCTTCAATATATAGAATTAGATGTTGATAACTGCTAAGGAAAATCAAGTAAAAAGAAAGAAGTAAGAAGTATGCATTATAGAGGTCTGAACTTTACATGGAATGGTGGTATGGTATGTATGTTTGTGTTCCCCTAAAATTCATATGTTGAAATTTAATCACCAATGTGATGCTATAAGCAGGTGTCACCTATAGAAGGTGATTAGGTCATAAGGACAGAGTCTTCATGAATTGGTGTTGGCTTACTCCTTCTACCATTTGAGGACACAGCAAGAAGCTGCCATCAATAAGCCAGAAAACAGGCCACATAGAATCTGCTGGCACCTTGATCTTGGATTCCCAGCCTCCAGAAATGTGAGAAATAAATTTCTATTGTTTATAAGATACAACATAATGTAGTAACCAACAGCAAAAAGATAAAAATAAAGAAGTTGAATAAAAAATATCATTTGCCTCAGTAAAGATAGGAATTATTTTAAACTCCTATACACATATTCAGCTATATATTTACTAGGTAATGACATAAAATGTATTTCGTACCATGAGTCACAGATAAGAGTTTGAAAAATACAATGCTTTCCAATAAAAGGACTTCTCAAATGATGTCTCCCAAAGAGAGGTTAAGAAAATGAAGGAAACAAGAAGGAAGGTGTAATGGGCTCTCATCTCCAGGAAAAATGAAAGCACAGGGCTAAATGACAGTAATTAGGCATACATTTGAATGTTGAATTAGAGGTTTAAAAACTGCATTTAATGGCTAGAGTTTCTTCTTTTTATTTTTGATGTCCCTCATGTGTGCATTCATACATGTGTATGGTTATGTGTATTACCATATATGTTTGTGGTTTACCATAGCAGCCACAGGTAAGATCCCATGGAGAAAAGATAAGGACCCTATATATTTGTTTACAAAGGAAGCAAAGAAAATGAGAACAGAACCCCAAGAGCTGGAATGGTGAGGAAGCTGCCAAGTTCAGAATGCTGAGTCTGTGAGAGCTGCTGCAAAGTGAGAAGATAGTGAAGTAAATGAAGAGCTAGTAGGGACCTGTGGAAAGACCTAATAACTGAGCTGTATAAAGATCCAAATAGGTTGCAAATACAGGTCACACAGGCATTTTCTAAAATTCAGTCTTAGCCCTTTGCTTGTTCTCTCTACATGACCTCTTTAAATATATCTCTTCTGATTCTTCAGTTATTGCTATAATGCAGGCAATTCTTAAATCTATACCCATAAACACAGTTTTTCCTGAGTTCCAATCTAGCCTCTTCAAATGGCTGCTGAGCAGTTCTTACCTGAGTATCTCTTTCATTATGTTGTCTGGCTGCCAGCCTGAGAGCCTGAACTGCATTCAGTACTATCCCAATATATCTGGAGAACTGGCAGGTTAGGCCCGCCAGGGATAACTATTAATAAGAAAATAAAGCACCTTATAGTCTCTTCTAAAGATATAAGTAGCAAAAAGTCAAACTTCACCAAGTTGATTTGAAAAATGAGAAAATGAAGACTTTATAGTCCAGGTGGTTAGTCATGGAAATCCACATCAAGAAGGGCAACCTGTGACAGAAGGAGTCACCCTCCACTCAACCCAGAGCACGAGAGGAAGGGAAGGGGACCCTGAGAGATTTCCCCTACAAAGAAAGAAAGGCTTGCCTCTGATTCAGTGGTGTGTGTACGTGTGTGTGGAGATGCTTATGTTTTCTTTAAAGCAGTACTTGACTATTTTTATGTTGATTCTGCTCTGTTTTACTTACAAACCTTTATCCTTTGGAAATAAATGACCTACTTTAAGATTAACGTTGCTCCAAGCATTTTGGAATCTCCTTCATTTCCCTAGTTTTGTCTTTCCCATTTTGATCTACTGATGCCCTTCAATTTTAAGGAAGTTATATCTAAGGACGTTATTATTTTCATTTCCCATTGGGCAGAGCTTGGAATTATATCCATTTCTCATACCCAGAATCTGGAACTTCAACCCTGATTTTCCTTGCGGCCAACAAGGCAAGGAATCCAGTGAGATCCACATGTGTGCCCTTGGTATCAAACCGAATAGGTTTTACCTCAAATATCACTGGAGATCTAACTCTGCCTAGACAGGATTAGAAGGAAGTTTGAGCAAGGCAGTCAGGGAGTCTTTGAGACAAAAAGTCACTTGTTGGAGGAGTCCTGCATCTCCTGGGAATGGGCCTACCTCAGCATCTCTGCCAGGCTCAGTCACTAATTGGGAGCAGCCCTTGGGAGATGTGGCCTCAGCACAAATGCACAGATTGATTTCAGTGCAACAGCTGACACACTTGGTCAATTACACTTCTTATATTTGGTCTTTGAGGCACACTCTCATGGCTGCCAGCCACTCCTCTGTCTTTTTTCTGGCCAATCAAGTCTAATGTGATATTTTCTTAGATAAATTTCATTAGAACAGCCCAGGACAAAATCCTGTTCCACTAGAAATGTCCTTCTAGATTATAATGTATTTTTTAGTGCAATCATTTAAACCACTTTCAAATTATAATAGAATTTAATAATTTCTTCTTCTGTCCATGAATATATTATCCAAGAGTGTATCCAAAGATTTGTCCAAAGTGAGATATGTGTCTAGAAACCACCTGATACAAAAATGAGCTAAGTCTGTCAACAAAGGGATAAAATAAGACATGCATTGTTTGTGTTTAGTGAAACATGTTAATTCTTACTGATTATGTGTTTCCAGTTGTTCATAAACCATATTGTAATAATTTCTAAAACCTTTCATGGAATTAATTTCAAGCTTTTCAGTATTTTATAGAATACTATGATTTGTAATTTAAAACAAATTGTAATAACATATTTTTCCATTTCCAATATTTTGGTTATCTTTCTGATTACTCACAATTCCTCAAGAAGTAGTTGAATGGGACAAAAATTTTATTTGAAAGTTTCTTTTCTAAGATGGAGTATAATTTATCTGGGACAAAAATATAAAATGGTTTAGGGAATGAATTGCTTTCTTACAATCTTACATTTCCTGGACTTCAATTTCCTCTTACCAGCATCATTTTTGCTATCCTTGACAGAGAAGATGGAAATAAAATAATAGTTGAGTAGTATGGCTTTTTCTTTGCCACATGTTATGCAAGTGTTACTCTGAAGCAATGTGTTTATTTTCTCTGACTATAACTTTAAAAATCTATTTGCCTGTCTTTAGCATTTTTGGCAAGCCTCACTGCATTCTGGTTATTGGCCTTTTAAAAATAATTCTTATACTTAGCCACTCTTAAATATTTGTGGTTTGTTACACCCCTTTCTTCTCTCTTTTGTGCATTTTTTTTAAATAGATGAATTCAATTACTTTTTGTCCCTTACTCAGTCAAATGATGTTTGTGGCCATGAAATGTAAATTATGATCACTTCAATTCTGTGCTCCTGGTTTCTTATGGAAAAATGGGTGGAGGGGGAGGGAAAAGAAGGGAGGGGGGAAAGAGAGAGAAAGATACATCTTTTGTCATCAAAATCTTTAATTTCACTCTAAAAATTTAATTACTAAATATCTCTTTATCCTAATTATTCTTCACTTAGAAGAAAAAAATCATATTTTCTATGGAAATAAACTCAGATTTCTATTACTACTTTAAAAATTAAAACAATGTTTTTGATTTTTTAAATATTTTATGTAATTTTTTCAATAATGCAGATTTTGATTATAGTTATAAAATAGAACTGGTTTGGCTTATTTATTCAATGAAATGCAATTAGGAAGTTCCAAATGGTGTAGAGATGTTATTTATATGATAGTAATGAAATTGACGAACTACATAGGATTCCATATTGCTTAGGAGTGTCAGGGAGACTAAGAAAAATGGAGGCACATTAAAGAAGATTTAGGTGTATCAACTATTATTTCTGTTTCACGGGTAAGAAGTCAAGGCTCAGAAAATTTAGAGACTGATTTGTCAATGAGAGTATGGCATTCTTCAGACTATTGCAGAAATTTACTTCCTGGAAGTCAGGCTTGGAAATGTTCCTTAATTCCAACTCATTTGCTCATTTGTTTCTTTTTTTCTTCCCACAATTCCCAAGGCTACTTATTTAATTTTTTCTAGATATCACTACACATGTTTCTACCAGGGTTCCCCTTCCCTATTGGAAGGAATGTTCCTTAATTCCAACTCATTTGCTCATTTGTTTCTTTTTTTCTTCCCACAATTCCCAATTTTTTCTAGATATCACTACACATGTTTCTACCAGGGTTCCCCTTCCCTATTGGAAGATACAGATATACTTGCTGTTGTTAAGTGAATGACACTTGTGTAAGTCACATAAACTTCCCAAATATTTTTCTGAACTTGGAGGATGACATGAGATCATGTATTGGTAAGAATATTAAGATATATAAAGCACTTTATACACATATATGCTATTTTTATTGGATTACGGAGGCAGTATAGGCTCTATCAGCACCAAATTGCTAGCATACAAAAATGCTGAAGAGGATTTTTAACCTAAAAATAAGTGGAAAACCAACATGTTCAGAAGGACTGAGACTTGGATCAGCTCAGGTAGCCAAGAAGTAAATTACGAGAACGGGAAAAATAAAAGGGGATATGATTAAATAAACTACTTGCTGATCGGAACAATTGACAGATTCAAAAAAATGATTAACCCTATGTTTCAAAAATAATCTATATGTAGTTTGCCTTTTTTCCCCTTTCTCTTTATTTGTTCTACCTTCATTTCTTTTTTTCTTATTTATTTATTTATTGTAAACAATGGTAAGTTGCTTAACAGAGAAAATGCTCACAAATGCCCACTGGGAAACAGAGAGAAAGGATAACCTGCATTCTATTTATATTATTATTTAAATCACATAAGATATAAAGCTCCACAGATAAACACAGTGTAAATAAAATGGCTAAACCACTGATGTATTAGCTGTCATTAATTCTAACAGAATAGTTGTCCTTCAGTTATATCTATTGCCAAACAGCACTTATGGCATGCCATTCTTCAGTCCAAAAGTTAAACTAATGTGTTACATGCAAATTGTGTGACTAAGTCAACATCATTATTTAACACTTACTAAACACACTTAGTTTAATATGTAGTGCTATTTACAGGATCATAAAAATGACTTCTTATTTACGGTTTAACAAAATTTCGTGAGACAATGTACTCTCCTGTATTATGGATAGACAAGAAAAATAAAGCCCCAAATGCATTAAACCTACTTAGATTTTTAAAAATCTTATTAATATACTCTTAAACTATTGTTATATGAGAATTAAAATTCAGCATTAAAGAAAGCACTTTCTTGTAAGTTTTATCCTTGTGAAGTTCATAAAATCTTCTTAATGCATCTGTTATAAGTCCTCTACATCAGGCAGAAATGAGTATAAATAGTTTTAAATCATTTTCATCCTCTAAAAATGGTTTAAAATATGCTTATGTACAGTTACTAAGTATAATCAAGTATTTTTATTGTAATAAGTAATTTGCAAAAATACCTATTATAAATCATCTAAACACATTTTTGCTGAAAACAGAACTTACCATGAGCTTGAAAATGTACATTTGCTTTTCATATTCTTATTCCTATATTTTTATTTAGGTTTTTAATCAGACCTATTTCAACAGATCAAGCCTTATCCTAGTGTTGCCCAAGGTTATGCAGTTTAACAGAGGACAGCGTTTTGTANATCAAGCCTTATCCTAGTGTTGCCCAAGGTTATGCAGTTTAACAGAGGACAGCGTTTTGTACTCAGCAAATTTTACAGTGTAGAACGAAAATATGTTTGCAGATTAATGAAGTAGTATTCTTTATGATTAAATTTTCATATGAAGAGTTGCAGCATCAAGTAGTGGAAATAACACTGGGGCTGGAGTTAGAACTGAATCTGAGCTCATTTATGGGTTGAATGACCTTCGGAAGTCACCTGCTGTCTGTGAGGTTGTTTTTCTCCTCAGCAGAAGGGGATAATAAAATCCAACTCATAATGTCATTGAGAGGCAGCTTTGCAAAAGCCCATAATGCCAGTTATCTATTAGTTAGTCAATAAATATTTATTATTTTTATTAGAAACAGGATAGGGTTTTATACTCTAGTGAGATATATTCAAAACTTCTAGTTAGTCAATAAATATTTGTTTATTATTTTTATTAGAAACAGGATAGGGTTTTATACTCTAGTGAGATATATTCAAAACTTTAATAATCACATCACTTTATTTAGCTATCTAGATACATTGAGAAGTCTAATTTGCTCATTAAATGATAGTATGAGTTTAGTTTTAGAAGGACTACTGCATTTATTTGACAGATGATCCTGATTTTATTGTTTTACTTGTTCAGAAAAAACCTGTATGGCTACTTTATATATACACAGCCAGGTTTAGTACATAAAGAAAAATCTACAGGTTTATAGAACCTCTAAAATTTTAGATGCTTTCCGTTTCAGCTGAGGGAAAAAAAAGGTTAACCAGGATTTTTTCTTTTCTTTATAGTAAATCTAAGTCAGTTCAACAACTCTATACCTGTGAATATCTACCTTTGGGCTTTCTTGGGGAATTGATAGAAATCACAGGGAAAAATCTGGCTTGGAAGCGATGTCTAGGTTTCATTTCTCTAGCTGCCAGAAGAGGAAGGTATTTGAGAAGCAGTATGCTTAAGCTCCTAGAGATTAGGGTGTGGGTATGAGCCAAGACATTGTGGGTTGTTGCTTGATGAGGTGACTTATTTGTGGAGTGGGGCTGACAACTGCGTCGGGAGCTAGGTGATCTCGGCCTGAGGCTCTGTGCTATGACGGTAGACACATGCAAGAAGATTAATGGGAAACCAGGCTTAACAGAGTGTTGAAGTGTTAAAGAGAGAACTCAACAACCCTGTCCATCTGGACTGACCTTCTGGTTGAAACCAGGTAAAGTATACTACATGCTTATTTGCCTTGGAGTGCTCCTCAGTCACATGGAAATGTAACTTCTTTTTTCTGATTTGAATCAACTCTTCAACATGGAATGTTAACAAAAACATCTAGCCTAGGGTTTAAAAATGTATTTAACACAGAAAGTCTTGAAAACATTTAATGCTTCAAATAATTTTCCCTAGCCTCTCAGATATCTTACACTAAAAATGTCTTTCTGCTGAAGTATTTTCTAATATATTAGTTTCCACTTTTACTTTTTGCTCCCATGACGACTATTTCCCTGAAACTAAACAGCACCTTTATTTTATTTTTTTCTGGTTGTGAAATAACCTATCCCAAAGAAATAAACAACTTGCTTTGATTGCTAGCCAAGACTCTGTCCTGCCACAGATCTTCTCCTCTTTCACTTCTTACTCCAAGGAGCAGTAAACATGAATCCTGACCCACCAATGCAGCCCCAGAACTGAGAAGAGATTCACTGCAGCTAAACAGTAGGTAGAAATAAAAACAATGCCTCAACTCGATAATATTAAATGCGCTGGGAAGACAGTCTCCAAGAGAAAGGATAAATAACCTACATAATGAAGAATTAGTTAGCAGTGTTATGTAAATATTGTAGCAGCATCAATGAGGAGGTAAGCAGAAGTATTTTAAGACACTATATTATACAATACACTGTGCACTGTTTCCTGGAGATAAGGTTTTTAAAGCATCTTTATAAGCTCTTCTCTGTTGTGACAGGATTATTTTTGCACCTTTGGAAAGCAACTGAGAAAGGAAGCCTAGAAAAAATCCTGCCTAACAAAGCAGCCGTACTCAAATAGCTTAAACTATAAGAAAGAACTGATTCAAGATACTAGAATAGATTTAAGATATCAGATTAAACACAAGTATAAATGATATTCTCATTTTTATTGCAATGCTGCATATTCCTATCAGTGCAATGAAATGCTAAAAATGGCAAAGGAGGAGGGTTTTTTTTATTATTATTATTCCACTGAATTTAAAATAGTCACTGAAGCAGGTATTTCACACAATAACACCCAGAAACAAAAACACATGCAATGATAAAGTTGAGTGACTGGATAATGTAATATGCAGATTATTTAAAAGAGAATCATATCAGTTTAAAGAAATATTTTAGTTAATGGCATCAATAAACAGACCCCAACTATACTTGAGAAAAAGTTGACAATAAATTTTCTCCTCACTACACCTTTGAAAGTCTCAGTTTTAGAATGATAAAACATTTAAATATTTTAGATTTATCTACATTTTAAATATTTCTCAAGGAGTGTCGACTCTTGATTGACAATGGTGCACAAATTACCAATATTCACAAATTCTAAATCTCATTTTAGTCATTAGGTTAAAAAATGTTAATGTTTCATTTAGTGAAATAGTAAAAATGTAGAAACCAGAAAAAAGAAAAAAAAAGAAAAATGTGAATGTCTTAGATAATCAACAAACTGAATAATTAAATGTAATTAACCCCTTTATGCAACCAAGTCTTGATTATTTAGCTATGTTTAAATAATTTGTAGTCTATGAAGAATGTTTAATTAAAGGATGCTTTCCTCCCTATATTCTTCCTATTGCCATTAGTTGTATATTCAAGAGAGGAAAACACATTTTAATTTTAGTTATATTTTCAGTCAAGAGTCCACCAAAGCAGGGGTATATCTGAGAATAGAAGCCAGAAGCCCACATGTGTTGAATGAAAGTAGATGAACACAAATACAAGTAAAATCCTTAGGTTGAAATCAGTTTAAAAGGGACAGCAAGTCAAAATATAGAAGTGCAGACACAGCTTAAAATTTAGGAATTATGTCCAGGTAACCGAAGAAGTTGAACAGGTGACAGAGGAGCACAGAATACACTCAACAGTGGCAGTTGCCAGAAATGAATCCAACCTCTGGAGGTGTAGAAGATCAAGGTCAAGGTCAAGGGCTTACAGACAAAAAAAAAAAAAAAAAAAAAAAAAAATCTTCCATATGGGAAAAATCCTACTTCAGACATTGTTTATAATTCCATAGTGAAGAGCTGTTAATTCAACTCAGTTTATGAATGGCCAAGATGTGTCAAGTCAGTTTCTTTGTACACACTTCCTAGTTGTTGGCAGTTGGTACTACTTGTCATTCCATTGTGACTAGTAACACTGTAAAGAATTGTATATAATGAGGAGCAGAGCTTTCTAAAATCTCCCATCTCCCTTTACCACCAAGCTATTTATCAAACCAAATTACATTGTAAATAAGTCAATAGTTAATGCATTGCAGGAAAATCAGGATTAAGGTAAAGGACTTGGTGGGTATTTGTGAGCTAGGCTAGAGGAGGCATAGTTGGAGCCTGAGATGCTACTGAGACAGCTGCGTTTCCACATTGACTGAGGTAGGATAGGGAACTGGAACTGGGAATAAGATCTGCAAGTTTGCTTTCGTGGGCCCTGAACTAGAATTTGGGAGACTTTTATGAAGAGCACTTCTCTTCAATCTTTGGGAAATTTGAATATAGGGTGAATTCTACCTTATAACTTCTCTTGTCATGTTGAGTAGAACCTAATTTTACATGGCAGACACAATCAGGAGAAGCCTATTGCAGTCAATATTGCTATGAAAAACAAAACAAAACACTCCAGGGAATAGAATTTGAAAATGGCTACTCTAAATAAGTTGCGGGATTTGTTAAAATCTAAAACAAAAAATATTGATTAATATGGGCAAACTCCAAAAACTCTAAGACATCCAACTGTGTGGTTTTTTCCACACAGGTATTTAGAAACCTGAATTATGCATGAAATAGATGGTAACTTTACCACTCTGTTTCTGTTGCTTATAACAAAATACTTGGCACGGGATGATTTGTAAGAAAATGAAATTTATTGCTTACAGTTTTGGAAGCTGGGAAGTCCAAAGTCCAGGGAACACATTGAGGTTCTTCTCTGTTGAAGCTTTACAGCAGCACAGAGGTCTCACATGGCAGAAAACGGTGGAATAGAGAGAGAGCTCACCTTCTAAGTTGGCTCCTTTTAAAGCCATCAAAACCACACCCATGATCTCTATTAATCTATCAATTTATTACTCAGTGAATGAATGGATCAATCCATTCACTAGGCATAGTTCTCACAATCCAATCAGCTCTTCAAGGGCCCACCTTTCAATTACCCTAATAGGATTTCCCAACCTCAACAGTTACAGTGGAGATTAAGTTTTGGGGGGACATCCAAATGAAGGCAATAACTACTTAGTATTTCATTTCTGGTTTTATCTCAGAATTTTTTTTTTAAAAAGCACTTTGTTTTATTTACATGGAGAGCATTTTTATACAATTTACTCTTAGTACTCTAAAATCTAACCCATGGTCCCTTGTCCCTGTAAACCAGTCAGTCAAAGTGCTAAAGACTGATTATAGCCTCAAAATGAAAAATCCTTTTTTTTTTAAAAGAAAAAAACCCCAAAATAACCCCATAAATAAACAGTCCAGTACAGATGAACCTTATATCTTGACAGAGGAGTATGGCTAATAATAAAGGACAATGCCAGTCACATTTAGTTTTCAAGAAAATACTTCCTAAATTATTCAGTGTCATCTGATCAGCTAACCTACATCTTCATTATCAGATTCCAGATTATTCTAAGAAATAACTTCTTTCTAAGTTTCCTAATAGAAATATAATGCAATTTTAAAATTAAATTTATTAATCAAGATTAACCAAATTACATACTGTTTGTCTTCTCAATTTTCCTTACCTCCTGTTTTTCCCATCTCTGCTCTCCTCATTTGGGGGAGTTTTCCTTTCTATGCTAAATAAGGTTATAATGGAGCCCCTACTGATATTGTCCTAGAGACAGGACACATTATAGGAGCTGGATCAATTAGAGGCCTTCATTGGGATTTTGTGTAGAGGCTCTGGGAAATAAAAGCTTTCTCCTTCCTCTGTCATGTCTATCTCAGATTTGTGAGTCTGAAGTCAATTGCAGGCCATGCTTATCTCCCACCACTGGCAAGAATCAAATCTTCAAAAGGAAAAAGTTAGGAAAAACACACAGATAAACAAAAATGGGAAAAGCAAAAGAAGAAAGGAGAGAGGGAGGGAGAAAGAATGCAATAAGGTGGGGGACACAAAGAAGAAGGAGAAGAAGACTTAATCTGTATCTATTTTTCACAGTAAACAGTGTAAATTTCCTTTTTATTTTCCTTAGGCTAGTATGAGTTTGGGTTTTGTCACTTAAAATTGAATGTCTCAACTAATATACTGTTGAATAGATTTTTTCCTTGTATTAAAGTGTGCTTAAGTTTCCCCAACTTTTCAAGTTTTTGGCATTTAATTAGAAAACTCTTAGGTGATTTGATGGTCTTAATTTTAAGATCTGTGCTTTTCAGGAATTGATTTGAACAAATAATAGTTTTGACAATATCCCAAGTTTAACTTCTTTAAGGTGGCTATTATGAATTTTTTGTGATCAAAGTAATTCAGGAACACATTAAACTAATTACCTTCATTCAAATAAACCTATGGTTTCCAAAATTCACTTAAAGATTTAACACTGAATTTTGAAAAGAATAAATTAAAAACAAAATATGTTTGGGATTCTAAATATGCTGTTATTTTACAGACTGTCTACCCTTGCAATAAACTTCTCTCTCAGTACTGCTTTTTCAGTATCCCACAGGTTTTGATATGACGTGTCTTTACTTTCATTGGTTTCAAGAAATTTATTGATTTCCTATTTAAGTTCTTCTTGGAACCATACATCATTCAGGAACCTGTTGCTTAATTTCCATGTATTTGTATAGTGTCCTGAGTTTTGCCTGTCAATTTCTAGTTTTAATCCATTGTGGTATGAAAAGATACCTGAGATGATTTCGAATTTTTAAAAGTTGTTGAGACTTATTTGTAACCTAAAGTGGTCCATGCTGGAGACTGTTTCATGTGCTGATGAGAAGAACATATATTCTGTAGTTGTTGGATGAAATGAACATTTACACCAAAAGAATAGAAAGATTTCAAATAAACAACCTAAAACTATACCTCAAACGACTA
>NW_007731685.1:76756-79702 GCF_000696425.1 Galeopterus variegatus
GATTTCCTATTTAAGTTCTTCTTGGAACCATACATCATTCAGGAACCTGTTGCTTAATTTCTATGTATTTGTATAGTGTCTTGAGTTTTGCCTGTCAATTTCTAGTTTTAATCCATTGTGGTATGAAAAGATACCTGAGATGATTTCGATTTTTTAAAAGTTGTTGAGACTTATTTGTAACCTAAAGTGGTCCATGCTGGAGACTGTTTCATGTGCTGATAAGAAGAACATATATTCTGTAGTTGTTGGATGAAATGAACACTTACACCAAAAGAATAGAAAGATTTCAAATAAACAACCTAAAACTATACCTCAAACGACTAGAAAAACAAGAATGATCCAATCCCAAAGTTAGTAGATGGAGAGAAATATTAAGGTCAGAGCGGAACTAAATTATACAGAGAACCCAAAAAGATACAAAAGAGCAATGAAATAAAAAAGTTGTTTTTTGAGAAGATAAAATAGACAAACCATTAGCTAGTTAACAAAAAAAGAAAGAAAGAAAGAAAGAAGACCCAAATAACAAAAACCAGAAGTGAAAAGGTGGCATTGCAACTGATACCACAGAAATACAAATAATCATTAGAGACTGTTACAAACAACTATACACCAACAAATTTGAAAACCTGGAGGAAATAGATAAATTTCTGGATATATATACAAACTACTAAGACTGACCCAAGAATAAATAGAAAATCTGAACAATAAGAAGCAATGAGATTAAAGCAGTAATCAGCAGTCTCCCAACAAATAAAAGCAAAGGAACAGATGGCTTTATTGTTGAATTTCACCAAACCTTTAATGAGGAATTAATACCAATTATCTTCAAACTATTCCAAAAAATTGAAACACAGGTTGCTCTCCCAAACTCATTCTATGAGGTCAGCATCACCTTGATACCAAAACCAGACAAAGAGATAACAAAAAAAGAAAACTACAGGCCAATATTTCCAATGAACATAGATGCAAAAGTCCTCAACAAAATACTTGCAATCATAATACAGCAAAACATCAAAAAAAATTATACACCATGACCAAGTAGGATTCAGCCCAGGGATACACGTGTGATACAACATATGCAATTTGATAAATGTGATATGCCACATCAAAAAAATCAAGAATGAAAACCATATGATTATCTCAATAGACACAGAAAAACGTTTGACAAAATTCAACATCCTTCTTGATAAAGGCTCTAGGAAATTAGGTACAGAGGGAAAGTATCTCAATACAACAAAAGCCATATATGACAAACCCACCACCAATATCAGACTGAATGGGGGAAAGCTTAAAGCTTTTCCCTTAAGATCAGGAGCAAGACAAGGATGCCCACTTTCACTATTTCTATTTAACATTGTATTGGGAATACTAACCAGAGCGATCAGGCAAGAGAAAGAAATAATGGGCATCCAGATTGGAAAAGATGAAATCAAACTATCCTTGTTTGCAGATGACATGATTCCATGTAGAGAAAAACCTAGAGACTGTACCAAAAAACTCTTAGAACTGATTAACAATTTCAGTAATGTTGGAAGATACAAAGTCAATGCCCCCAAATCAGTAGTGTTTATATTCTCCAACAGAAAATGAAATCAACAAAGAAAGCCATTTTACAATAGCCACCAAATAAAATAAAACAAAGTATCTTGGGCTGGCCCGGTGGCTCACCCGGGAGAGTGTGGTGCTGATAACACCAAGGCCCCGGGTTCGGATCCCATATAGGGATGGCCGGTTCGCTCACTGGCTGAGTGTGGTGCTGACAACACCAAATCAAGGGTTAAGATCCCCTTGCCGGTCATCTTTTAAGAAAAAAAAAAAAAAAATCTAGGAATTAATTTAACCAAGGAGGTGAAAGATCTCTACAATGAGAACTACAAATCTCTACTGAAAAAAATTAAAAAGGACACAAAAAGGTGGATAGTCATTCCACACTCTTGGATTGAAAGAATAAATATTATGAAAATGTCTGTACTACCCAAAGCAATCTACAGATTCAATGCAATCCTTATCAAAATACCAATGACATTCTTCACATAAATGGAAAAAACAATCATTACATTTGTATGGAACAACAAAAGACTGAATAGTCAAAGCAATCCTGAGCAATAAATAAATAAATAAATAAAGCTGGAGGCATACCACTATCTGGCTTCAAATTATACTGTGAAGCTGTAGTAACCAAAACAGCGTGGTACTGGCATAAAAATAGACACTCAGACCAATGGAACAGAATAGAGTACTCAGAAATCAACCCACATGCTTACAGCCAATTGATCTTTGACAAAGGCAACACGAACATTCATTGGGGAAGAGACTGCCTCTTCAATAAATGGTGCTGGGAAAATTGGACATCCATCTGCAGTAGAACAAAACTAGACCTACACCTCTTGCCATACACCAAAATCAACTCAAAATGGATTAAAGACTTAAGTATAAAACCTGACTGTAGAACTACTAATGGAAAATATTGGGGAAACACTTCAGGAAGTAGGACTGGGAAAAGACTTTGTGAATAAGACCTCAAAAGCATAAGCAACAAAAGAAAAAATAAACAAATGGGATTTTATCAAACTAAAAAGCTTCTGTACAGAAAGGGAAACAATCAGCAGAGTGGAAGTCAATCAACAGAATTGTGGGAAATATTTACAACTACACATCTAACAAAGGATTGATCTCCAGAATATACAAGGAACTCAAACAACTACACAGTAAAAAAACAAATAACTAAAAACTGGGCAAAGGCACTGAATAGATATTTCTCAATAGAAGCCACACAAATGGCCAGCAGGTACTTGAAAAAATGCTCAACATCACTCAGCATCATGGAAATGAAAATTAAAACCACACTGAGATATCATCTCACCCCAGTTAGATTGGGTATAATAAAAAAAGGCTGAGAATAACAAATGCTAGTCAGCATGCAGAGAAAGGGGAACTCTCCTACAC
>NW_007731685.1:80371-101894 GCF_000696425.1 Galeopterus variegatus
GTTGAAGGGATATATGCCCTCCCATGTTCATTGCAACTCTGTTTGCAATAGCAAAGATATGGAACCAACCTAAATGTCCATTGACAGATGACTGGATAAGGAAAATGTGGTATATATACACAATGGAATACTACTCAGCCATAAAAATAATGAAATCCTGCCATTCGTAGCATCATGGATGAACCTGGAGAAAATTATGTTAAGTGAAATAAGCCAGGCACAGAGGGAAAAATACCTCATGTCCTCACTCATAATTGGGAGCTAAGAGAGAAAGAACAAAGAAGGAAAGACCACAGTGGTGGATTGGACTTGCAGAAGGAGTGAACAGACCTAGTGCTGCTGGGGTGGGGGAGTGGGAAGAGGGTTGGGGAGAGGTTGGATGGGGTACACAGGGAATAATTGCAATCTGTGGTGGTGTGCATGCTGCTAGTATTGATCTCATCATCACTTCTTGGGCACAGGTGCTGATGGTCAGCTCTGTGACCCATGAATATGTATGATCAATTAAAAAATAAAAAACAACAAAAAAACTGTCTGCCTTAAAAAACTCCAAACTATCTATACTATGTTACATCTCAATTTCATTTTTTTATTATTTAAATGTGCAGCTGTGCACATAAATATAATTTCTATCAAAATTCCTGTAGCAGAGTGGTACATTTGTTACAATGAATGAAATTACTCTGGGACATTATTATCACCCAGTGTCCATAGTTTAGAGTAGTACTCAATCTCGGTGTACATTCTATGAGTTTTGACAAATGCATAATGACATGTATCCTCCATTATAGTATTATGCAGAGTATTTTCACTGCTCCCCAAATCCTCTGTGCTCTGCCTTTTTATTCTCTTTCCCCTAATCCCTGGCAACCACTGATCTTTTACTGTCTCAATAGTTTTGTCTTTTCCAGAATACCTTATTGTTCAAGTCACACAGTATGCAGTTTTTTCAGATTGGTTTCTTTCACTTAATATTCATTTAAGTTTCCTCCATGTCTTTTCATTGCTTTATTGATCATTCCTTTTTAGTGCTGAATGATATTTCATTGTCTGAATGTACTATTGTTTATTTACCCATTTACTTACCAAAAGATATCTTGGTTGCTTCTAAATTTTGGCGATTATGAATAAAACTGCTATAAACATTTGTGTGTAGGTTTTTGTGTGGATTTAAGTTTTCATCTCATTTGGGTAAATAAATATAAAGGAGCACAATTGCTGGATCATACGGTAAGAGTATGTAAGAAATGGCAAACTGTCTTCCAAAGTGGTTGTACCATTTTGCATTCCTACAAGCAGTGAATGAGAGTTCCTGCTGCTTCTCATCTTCACCAGCATTTGGTGGTGTCATTGTTTTAAATTGCAGTTCCCTAATGACATGACGTTGAGCATCTTTTCATATGCTCACTTGCCATCTGTGTATATTCTTCGGTGAAATGTGTGTTCAGGTCTTTTGCCTATTATTTAATAGGGTTGTTTTCTTATTGTGAGTTCAAGTATGTTTAGCACTAAAGTATAGTAATTCACTCTTATAAAGTGTTGTATCTATAGTAGAACTATTAAAAACTGAAATACACTCTAATCAAGAACATTGACCCCGGGCCGGCCCGGTGGCGCACTGTAGCAGTGCGCCGCTTGGGAGTGTGGCGGCGCTCCCGCCGAGGGTTTGGATCCCACATACAGACCGGTTCCCGCTCACTGGCTGAGCGAGGTGTGGGCGCGACGCTGAGGGTTGCGGTCCCGTTGCCGGTCCCAGTCCGGTACGGGCGTGACACTGAGGGTTGCGATCCCGTTACCGGTCACGAAAAAAGACAAAAAGGAAAAAAAAAAAATCATCACCCGCCCTTCCGACCAATCAGCCACCTCCCCACGTACTAACCACTCTCTCCCGGAACTCAGCTCTCTATAAATGTATGCTTCACCCTCAAATAAAGCGGAACTTCTCCAGCTGCTTGTGCTCTTCTCTCACTAGTTCAGCTGCCGGACACGAAAAAAAGACAAAAAAAAAAAGGAAAAAAAAAAAAAAGAACATTGACCCTGAAGAGGAATATACATATTTTCTAAATCCTGTAAATATTATTTTCCTTATAAGGATTCTCTGTAGATGTGTCCTGTTAAGCAGTAATTGCCCTATTAACATGTATTCATTTTTAGGTGCTTTGTTATTTAAAAAGCATGTCTACATAGAGTTGTTATGACAGTAAATGAGATAGACCATTTTATCAGGAGCTATTCTCTCCATCTTTTAAAAATAGAATAGCAGAAGTTTATAGGTTGTATTGTTTACCCCAAACTCCAAATCTGGTGTATGGAGATGGGACTCCAACTCAGACCTCTGACTCAAAGCCCAACTGCTTGAAAAGATTTAAATAAGTTTGCTTTTTTCTTGTTAAGGAACAAGAGACTTTTCTTTGTGAAGGATATGGAAGTTATACTCTAGTGCTATGAGCAGGCTTTCTTCATTAAAAATTTTATGACAAATTTGAAGACCACCAAAACAGTATTCACTATTCACAAAAAAACACATGACTTTCTTTTATTTTTTAAAAAAATTAATGTTTTTTAATTGACAAAAAATTATATATATATTAATCATGTACAACAAGATGTTTTGATATATGTATACATTGTGGAATGGCTAAATGGAGCTAATTAATGTATGAATCACCTCACACACTTAATATTTTTGTGATGAGGACACAATATTTCTCTCTGTGATTTTCAAGAACACAATACAATGTTATTAAGTATTGTCACCATGTTGTACAATAGATCTCTTGAATTTATTCCTATCTAACTAAAAATTTGGATCTTTTAGCTAGTATCTCTTTTAACCACCCCAACCCAACCCCATCCCTTGGGAACCACCATTCTACTCTCTGCCTCTATGAGTTTAACATTTTTAGATTCCACGTATTGTGGTATTTGTCTTTCTATACCTGGATCATAGCACTATTTTACTTAACATAATATCCCCCGGGTTCATCCATGTTGTCACAAATGATGGGACTTCTTTTTTAGGGCTGAATAATATTCCATTGTGTATGTATACCACATTTTCTTTATACATTCACCCATTGATGGACACTTAAGTTGATTCCATATCTTAGCTGTTGTGAATAATGAACAGCATTATGGATTCTGCTGCTATTGGATGGAATGTTCTGTATGTACCTGTTAGATCCATTTGGTCTAATGTGTAGCTTAAGTTCATTATCTCCTTATTAATTTTCTAGATGATTTTTTCATTGCTGTAAGTTGTGTATGAAAGGCTCCTACTATTATTCCATTACAATCTCTCTCTCCCTTCGTATATATTAATATGTGCTTTGTATATTTAGGTGTTTTGATGTTGGGTGCATATATATTTATAATTATTATATTCTCTTGATAGAAATTGGCACCTTTATCATTATATAATGATTTTTTTGCCTCTTTTACAGTTTTAAACTTAAACTCTATTTTATTTGATATAAGTATAACTACCTATCCCTTTTGGTTAGGGATCTCTTTTGGTTTCCATCTGCCTGGAATATTTTTCATCTTTTCACTTTTAATTGATGTGTGTATTTAAAAGCAAAGTGAGTCTTTTGTAGGCAGCACAAATTTTGGTCTTTTTTAAATAAAAAGTTATCCATTTAGTCACTGAAGGCTGGGTCCACAGGTGCTGACTTGATGATTAGGGTCATAGGTGGCTGAGCTGGCCATAAGCTGAGCCTGGATCTGGAATCTGTGGGGACTGGTCTGGTGCTTGCGTCAGTCTGGAGGCTAGGGCCACTGGGTTCAGCTTGCAGTTGAGGCAGGCCTGGAGACTGAGTCTACCAGGCATGCTGGGGTGAGCTTGGAGGCTTAGTCAGCAGGTACTAGCTGGAGTTTGGATCTGTGAGAGCCTGCCTGGTGCTGAGTTTGACTGTGGCAGGCCTGGTGTTGGGGTCTGAGGCAAATGCAGTGCTCATTTCCATTGCCTTCTCTCAAGAAGAGGGTATTTTTCTCCATGCTGCGCTGCCTGGGGTTGGGAGAGGGGTGATGCAGGTAATGTAGAACTGTCCTTCCTACCTCTTCAATGTGTGTTTCTTATTTCTGTGCTAAACCTACATGCTGTAATCTCTCACCTGGTACCTAACTCTTGCGAAGGTATGCTCATTATGGATAGTTGTTCAAATTGGTGTTTTTGTAGGGGGACGAGTGCTGAAAAGTCCTATTTGGCCACTTCACTCCAGCAACCAATAACTCTGTGACTTTATTATCTATGCTGAAGTCATCTTAGTTTTACAGACAAGATGTAAGATTATGTGTGTGTAACATTAGCTATCCAGGTATGACCAACCATTTAAACAATTCTTTCCTTGCTCCTTTCAAAAGTCTGCTTTATCACAAACTTCATTTGTAACATTACTTAAATTTTTATAGTGTTACATTCGTCTGTTTATTGACTTCTGGGGCAACATCACACTATTTTAATTGTCATATAACTTTAAAATATGTATTAAAAGCATGATACGGATCTGTATAATGTAGAAATTTGACATCAATATCCTGTAGAATAAAGAGGTAATTTCAAAACTTCATTTTTACAACCATGCAGAATAATGTGTTTCTATTACTTTTTCTTCATTATAAAATTTTAGATAGTGTCTGTTGGCTTCCTACTATGCATTGATTGCACTACTTAAGCAAAATGACAATACTAGCATTTCTACATTTATTTTGCTTAATATTTCATTTCATGAATTCTGAACAAATTTTGAAAAAATAAAAACGGTAAAAAGTGTTCAGACTTTATAAAACTAATCAGTCTCCTAGTTAGTTCTGATATTGGCTAATGTTTTGGGGAGAATCTCAGAAGCTTCCAACTGTTGAGCTGCTCTGAGTGGAACTTTATAGGTCACCACCTCAGAGAAAGCCTGATGCTTTATCCAGTAGCTATAAACAGTAGCAGTTTTGATTTCTCTTTCAGATAACCTGGGAGGGTTGCTGTTACCTGTGGTCTATATCCTTCTCTTTTCACTGGGGCGATTAGTTCTCTTCAGAGAGCTTCACCCAGTGTGTCCATACACAATATTTTAAGTAAAGGAAGATGTGGAGGGGCAGGTTTGGGGAGTTGCAGGAGTTGAGTTAAGTAAAATGAACTGGAGGGGCTAAGACAGTGTCGAGATTGGTGGGTGGGAACATAGGGAAGAGGGAAGGAGGAAGGACTGCTCAGAAAGCTTAGAAGAGTGAATAAAGCTGCTGATCAATGTATGAAATATCTTGGTACTTGACAAAGGTGCATTTTATGTAAATCCAGAAATTGATTTTGGGGCTGGCCCGGTGGTGCACTGGATAGTGCGCCACTTGGGAAGTGCGGCGGCGCTCCCGCCCGAGGGTTCGGATCCCACATACAGACCGGTTCCCGCTCACTGGCTGAGCGAGGTGCGGGAGCAACGCTGAGGGTTGCGGTCCCGTTGCCGGTCCCCGGTCTGGTACGGGGGCGACACTGAGGGTTGCGATCCATTGCCGGACACGGAAAAAAGACAAAAAAAAAGGAAAAAAAAAAAAAGAAATTGATTTTGTTATTACTACTTCTATGAAGATGAAGAATTAGTTCTCTATAAACCTTCCTTCCACCAAGCACATACTTTTTGTATTTTTAAAATAATTTTTATTTTGAAATAGTTTAAGGCTCAGAAGAGTTACAAAAATTACAGCACAGAGATAGCATGTACTCTTCACCCAGCTTCTCCCCAGAATAATACATTACATAACCACAGTTTATAGTCAAACCAGAAAATTGATTATGACACAATACTGTTAAGTGAGATACAGACATTATTTGGATTTCACCAGTATTTACATACACTCTTTTTGTCTGTTTGTCTGTCTGTTTTTGGCTGACAGTTCTATGACAATTTATCATATGGGTAGATTCAAGTAACCATCACCATCATAAGTATACAAAACTATTCTGTCATCACAAAAAAACTCCCTGATCAAACACGTACTTTTTCTATCATTCCCAACAGAATTCTTGTATATTTAATATTCAGATTTACATTACTATGAGCATAAATATTGTTCATGGCTGAGCCATATAGTGTACTATACATTTATTTTCCTGTACAACTTTTCTTTTCTCTAGAGTTTATGTATTCTACTGCTATTTTCAAATTTCTGTTTCTATGTTTTCTATTGCTTCTTCCAAGCCAGAAGGAGAGGGAGAGAAAGTCTGCTAGCAAGACAGACTGTTATAAAACTTGACATCTCCATCACCTTTACCAAATTCAATTGGTGAGAAGCAGGTCACAGGTCCCACACAAACTCAAGTGGAGGGAATTATAGAAAGGTATAAATACTGAGACAGGGGCCACCTTAAAGTCTGTTTGCCACATAATGATTTCCATCCTTTATTCTTTTGCTTAATTTTTGACATATCTAACACATATTCAGCCCCATAATAGCTAACAGAGTAAAAATTTCTTTCACCTTGGAGAAATACATTAGTCCTGTTACTCTTCCATTTTTTGAAAAATACTTTCTGGAGACTTCTGATCTCTTGCTCGAATTGAGATGGTTGCTTTCTAGTCCTACAACTGTTATCATAAGATTTTCATTTATCATCATGCATAAGATTGCCTATGTTTAATTTCTGATTTGGATCGCCTTTTTTCTGGGACCCTATGCCTTCCTCTTTGTTGACTTAATCTCTTGTTTTGCTGAAGCTCAGCTTCTAGTAGTTTTAAAAAAATCTGGTAGGTGCACCGAAATAAATATTTTAAAATCTTGCATCAGTAGACACGACAACTTTGACTTTCCAATTGATGCGGTATTTTGCGTAGGTAACAAATTCTAGGTTGAAAATATTTTTGCCTTAGAATTTTGAAGGCATTAGTTCAATGCCTTTGATCTTCCATATTGGTGCTGTTGAGAGTGATTTTACTGTGAAATCTGAGTCCTTGTGTGCTACCTCTAAAAGCTGTTACTATCTTCTTTATATCATTTTTATATTGAAATTTTACAATATTATGCCTTATGTGTCTTTTTTCGTTGCTTCTTCTTTTTGGTCTATTTATTTTTTTCATGTGAAAACTTAGTTCCTTCAGTTCTATACCATTTTCTTGAAATTTCTTTGAAAATTCTTTTCATTTTGTTTTGTCTGTTCTCTCTTTCTGAAATTTGTACAAGAGGGAGGTTGGATCTATTAAACTCATGTTCTGATTCTAATTTTTTATAATTTCTTTCATATTATCCATTTCTTTGTTTTGTTCAATTTTCCAGGAAATTAGCTTGACTTTATTTTCCATCTCTTCTATTGAGTTTCTAAAATTTCTGCTATGATAGTCTTAATTTCTAACAGCTACTTTTTTATTGATCTCTTATATTGTCTTTTTTCATATACCCTGATATTATTGTTTTGATTCAATGTTTTTATGATATCTCTGATATCATTAATTGCTTATATTTTTGAAGTTTATTTCTTCCTTAAAATTCCTTTTGCTTTTTGTTTGTTTTAGTCTGTCCTTCATGTTAGAGGCTTTCTTTGAATATCTAATAATCCTAAGTTTACAGTTTTAATTTAAGAATGAGGCACTAAAAAACTTTTTGGAAATTGTGTATATGACTAAGGCTTGTCATAAGGTGGGTGTAATATAGAATGAGTTGATGATAAGTAGACTTTCTCCTTGGAGAATTCCTAAAAGCTAGTCTTTTCTTTTGGCTTCATTATTTTTTCAGAGTTTAAGTCTCCATTCTCCTTTCTGGGGGGCTGTCTGACTGTCAGTAGACTGGGATCCCAGGGTAGGGTATCATTCTTCAGAAAGCAGGATGTTATGAAGTCCCTTGTTTTATGTATAGTAACATGTTGGCCTGCAATTTTGCCTGGTGTCCTGGGGTCCATAGATCTCTTGTTCAAACTCTCTAGAAGGTTAACCTGATTCATTCTTTTTACATGGAGGAGAAACAATTTCAGAAAGATGGGGAGAATCTCATTACAAACTCCTGAAGAAAATTATCTACAAACATTTCGTTTCAGTTTTGCTCTTTATTCTGGCTTTGCGAGATATCTAGTGCTCCAAAATCCTGAGCTTCTCTGGGATTTTGCTATGAGAATCAACATTGGTTTCATCCTTCTGCAGTTTTCAGCTTTTCTCATCTATAAATGTAAATTAGATTTCAACATATGGTTAATAAATTAAGGATTTTCTACTCTCACCTTGAAAATTAAATTAAAAAATAAGGCAGAGTAGACTATTATCTATTAGCCACCTATCCCTGGTTTGTACAGATGCATTTTAGCATTTAGACCAGTGAGTAAGTACCAATCACCCAACTTTAATGTTATTTTAATGGGACAATTTTAATTCTCTATATTGACTTGTAGTTTTTTTTAAAGAATACTTAAAGAGTCCTAATCCTGAGCAAACTCTTTAGCTGAAAAACATAGATAAGAGAAAGGAGTAACCTAATAATTTAGTGTGACATATAACATAGAATCTGCACCTATTGATCAACTTGAATGAATCGTTATAGGCTTTCATGAACTCGGGAATCAACATATCTCATCTGTTACACCTGCAGCAATTCCGTGTAAAAATAAGTTGCTGAAATACAGAGTATGTTCCTCAGAGGATTCGCTTCTTGTCTAGTTAAGGTCTTGGGCATGTGGTCCTTTTCAGAGCAATCTCATTAATTGTTTATGTCACAGAGTTTTTAATTCTTGTGATAGTGATGTTGAGCTAACATTCCACTGTTACTTCAGTTCACATGACTAAAATTTTACTTTGTTCAATATAGGTATATGTTAAGTTTTGAACTACTGTATTAAGACTATACTTACTTAAATGATTTTATGTGTAATTTACAAAGTCTGCAGTTATGAAAACCTATAGAACTCTCATAATAATCATTAAGTCATAATTTATTAGGATTCTCATTATTTTTACTATTAATAGTAATTGCCAGCCTTATTAAATATAAAGTTTTGTGTCCTTTATAGCTTTTAATTTACCTTTTTTTTAATATCCAAGTACAAAGGCAGAGTAATATTCAGTTTTGATTTGGGGGTAGAAAGGAAGTCAATAAAATTCAAGATTGAAATTGATCTTGCAGAAAAAAATAAGATTAAATTAGACACAACTAAGGAAATGCAGAAATGTCTAAAAGACACCAGGACAGACATTGCTAGTTGCCTGTCCAGTAACTATTCTCCTCTAGCTAAGTTAGGGCAACCATCCAGCCATCACTCTTCTAATCCTTGGCACTTGCTTCCAATAATAAACCTAAAAATATATGTCAACCATGATATGTGATAAAGTTGATGTTTAAAAACCAACTAATTATGCATGTATATAAAGTATATATAGCAATTTAATATTGTAATCAATCTCCATAAGTTGGACTACCTTTCTTTGGCAAACTTGAAGTAAAAGTCTAACAGACTTTAAAGATGATAGTTTCCAAAGTAAGATGTTCATTAATAATAATCCATTTGTACTGAGTTTAGCACTGTGGATGTATTCCTAGAAAATCAGGGCTGTCACAGTTAATATGGCATGGTACCTATGGAATTGCATCTGCAACATCATTTATTCAAATCAATCAACATACAATTAAGGTTTATTGGTTGATGACTTTATGTTTCTACATTCTTTAGAATTGCTTTAATGGTGGATTTTTGCTAGGGCTGGCATATGATTTACCTCAATCTGGGAAATCACTTGCTAGACTCAGAGTAAAGCTGGCATTTTAATGCAACCAATGCTGTACCCATGATTGCTTATTCTTTGCAAAATAATCAAAGTGTCTTCAGATAATAGGATGTAATAGCACTAAAAGGGACTTTTGTGGAGTAAACAAAATTAAAGAGATTAGAAAGTGCCATGGAAATGGAGGAAAGTGCAGTAAAGGGGCTTAGCACTTATTTACATGAAAGCAAATTCTGCCATGCTGACTGATCAGTGCTATGAAGAATCATAACTATGTAGTTGTGCTAAATAATGTATTGCTGTAGTCATTCAAATTCACTTAATATTTTTAAAAGCATTTTCACATCCTTTTGCTTTCTAAGACCCTTTAAAAATTTCAAATGTGTGCACTTCAATTTAATTTATGTTCAATATATCTGACTGTATTTTCATGCATTAAATTAATTTTACCTTTAAATACACACTTGGTTTCATTTATAGCCAAGACAGAGTAACTTGTCGCAAAATTACCCTCCCACTATAAAAAACTACAAAACTGAACAAATTATATAATGCATCTGTTTTTTAGGATTGGACTACAGGGAGTGCAGATCTTTGAAAAAAGGGAAACTTGGGAGGTGTGCTCCAAGTTTGCTGACTTTCTGCCTGGAACACTTTCACTATCACAGAACAGAGACAGGAAACCCAAGCAGAGCCACAGTGTCACTGAGCTGAGCAAGCATACATCAGAGTTGGGACAGATTAAGTGGCTGGAAGTTGTTAGGAGAAGAGGAGCTGTATAAGGGGTAGCTCCCAAAGTCTGCATGGGGGTCTGTATGGTCCTCAGTTGAGGGCATTGCTGAACCTGTGCAGAGCAAGCCTGTGAAGCTGAGCAGAGAGCACCTGCTGCAGGGCTGGTAGCTGAAGGGAGATGCCAGAGGTTAGGCAGTGTGAGAGATATTTGTGTTCAGGACCAGGCAGGGTGGCAAGGCCTTGATGAACACTTCAGGCATCTAGCTGATACTCCAGAAATGTGTATTTAGGAATAACTGCTAGAAAATAAAGTAAGGGCCACAGCTGCAACAGATCCTCTTTAATAAAGCATAAGAAAAGCCCTATAGAATTAACGTGGATCCGAAGACAACACTCTTTACAAGAAGACAGTGTGATGCAAATGATTCAGTCCAAACCCATGAGGCAGGGGTAGGGGTCAGGGCTTGAACAAGGAAATAACACTGTGTAGTTTTGATCCAGAGGAAGTAGGTGAATGAAGCATAGTGGCATGACAGAGGTTGCAATCTCATGAGAAAGGCAGCGTATTAGAGAAGTGACCCATTCTAGCATTCCTGGATTGAAGGAGACTGAAGAGACAAGACAACAAGGTGAAATGTGTGGTCCTGTATTGAATCATTTATGGAGAACATTACTGGGAGAGTTGATGAAACCTGAAACTTTCTGGGTAAAATATATATGGCAATTCTTGCAAACTTTTTGCAAATTAAAATCAGTTTTTTAAAACAAAAAATTAAGGAAAAATAGACAGAGAAATTGACATTTTTGAAAAAAATGAAACCACAACTTTTTGATAGTATTAGATCTGGTGTAAGAGTATGAAATATATTATGCAAACTCTCAGGTTCTCTTCTTGCACTATGTTATTGCATCATGAGACAGCATAATGTACTATGTGCACTCATTATTAATGAACATGAATTTTAATCCTAGGTCTTAGAAATATCTTGTATAGATATAAATATTTTTTAAAAAAATAATAGGTTAATAAAGTCAGTAATTTGTTCAGGGCTAGTGTTTGGTAGACAGCAAATGTGTAACAAAAATGAAGTCACATTTAATGACCAGTCAGGGGAAAATGCACACATATCCCCCCCAATGCAGTGAATTGACACCCAGGCACTTGTTGATGCATTGTAAGCAAAGCTGGCAAATGCCAGGGAGGCTTTTCTTAGAGGCTTCTAAGCCCTTGGAAGATGTTGCCAAACCTGACTCAAGTCACTGGCAGGAAGTATGAGCTCTTGGGAACTACTCGTTGCCACTCCAAGGGCCATTTTAGGTTGCTAGCAGTTACCCAGAAGATTCTCCTGATGTGACCTATAAGATACATGGAATACAGTGCTCTTTCTGAGCATTTGTGTAACTTCCTCCTGCAGTGAAGACCTCACTGAGGCATGTTACAGTGTGGGGGCAATGGTGGTGGCTATGGTGGTGTAAATGTGTGTGAACAGGGGCATTGTAGGGTAGGGGGAAACAGCATAATTTAATTAGAATCACTGAGAAATAATCTGCCTTTGCTGGCACCTACCAGATATCCAGGAGCCTCAGGTCTTTCCATGTTGATTTCTTTACCTCTTTGCATGCTAAAACCTACTACACTATTCAAAAAATCATATGCAAGTTTCACTAATATTGTTCAAAGGTCAACATAACTACTAAACATTTCTGAAGAAACAAGATTTTTGTTGAAATATTTAGAAAGAGGTAGAGGAAAATAGTCAAAAGACAAATGCTGCTAAAAAAATCCAGTTTGAGTACATTACATTGTTTTGATTTTCAACTCCAACGTCTGTACCATGAATCCTTAAAATAATTATAAATTTTATTTGGTGTATGTCTGTGTAATTCATGCCTATTATAAAAGCAATACTTATGTTTATGAAGGGATACTTCTACAATATGAAAGTAAATAATGAAACCCCAATTACGGTAATGGGTTTCAGCCCATCTATTGATTTATTATTATTATTATTATTATTATTATTATTATTTGCTTTTTAATTAAGAAAATTTACTTTACCCATCTATTGATTTATTATTATTATTATTATTATTATTATTATTATTATTATTATTTGCTTTTTAATTAAGAAAATTTACTTTATTCCTTCAAATATTCAGATTTGTACTTGGGAACCAGCCAAGCCCCTGTGATAACATGGTCACTGTTTGCAGAGCCTCCCACTACCCACTGTGGACAGAGGTCAGTCTGAGGGCTGGCAGCTCCCCTGGCCTCCGGCCATTTTTTCCTGCAAGGTGGGTGGTGGGGCAGGCATGGGCCTTACCTCTTGTGAGCAGCAACAGTGGGCTTCCAGGCCTCAGGGAGTCCTCATCCATGCTGCTCACACCAACTGCTTCAGCTTCCAGATGTGCCTGGTGTGCCAAGTTCTGAGCACATCAAGGTCATTAGAAGCATCCAGGCAGGAAGGGGCAGAGCCCTTGCCAGCAGAGTCTGGGGCTCCCTGAATGGGCCTCGTGGCTTCTGGTCCCACCTGGGCTCTACTTACTGTGCAGTCCGGCTGCCCGTCCCCATCAGTAAGCTCTAGCTCATCCAGGTCTTCATCTTCACCATTGGGGCCCACCCTTGTCTTGTGGCTGCAGACAGGGTGGTAGAAATGCCATGTGGGGGAAGGGTAGCCAGAAGTGCAGGGAGTGTGAAGGCCAGCAGGAATTGTGCCTTCAGCAGGAGGTAGTCCAGGTTGTGCTGGATTTGTTTCCACACCAGCCAGAGCGAGGCTTGCAGGGCTCCAGCCCAGGGCTAAGCCTTGCACCTGGCAACTGACGTGGCCTTGTGCTCAAAAGCCTTCTTGTGGAGCAGGAGGCCAGACAGTGCTCGCAGGCTGCACAGAATAGGGGCTGGTAGGGCAGCCTGCTCCCCAGGCCAGGCACACATGTCCCCCATACCCCGTTAGCCACTTGCATATGGATGTTTCATTCTTCTGGGAGAGCAGACCCAGGTCTGGGGCTCCCTTCTCAGGCCCAGACCATGTTTGGGGGTAGCCTCTTGAGGCCCAGAGGCCCCTTGGGCTCCCATGTCCCTGAGCGGGACCCTGGTGTCCCTCCTGGACCACTCTCTGGGCTGGCAGCACCATGGACAGGCATCTTGCTTGATCAGGGGAGCTCTGCCACAGGATGGTGGGCATGGGAGAATGTACTGGTTATAGAAGTCTCCTTGGCCCTCTGGGACTCTCAAGGGTTATGGGCTGTATCACCACCCACTTCTGCAGGACTTTGGGATGGGAGTGATATTGCAGGGGTCAAGGAGTCTGTCCTAGAGGAAGGATCTAGTTCCATGTTCCTGGGACTTTGGGCTGCCTCACTCTCCAACCCAGCTGACAGGAGAGTCCACAGCAGCCCTGTGGGGTCAGGGGTACTTCCCAGCCTGGGAAGGCCCACTGCAGCTGGCACAGGCACAGGCACAAGCCCTTGGGCTGTGAGCACCCAGGTGACGGGGAGGTATGTTGGCCACCACTTGGGGCCTACCCTTGTGCATGCCCAGAGCTGACATCAGGCTGAGGGCCTGGACCGGCAGCTGAGTGGGGGTGGGAGCTAGAGGGAGAAAGGGTAAAACCTTGGGAAGGCCTTGCTTCTGGGATGTGGTAAGGGTCTGAGACTTTCCGAGTTAGCAGCAGCTCACAGGGACCTGACTGGGGCCCAGGGCAGAGGTTTTGGAGGCGGAACTGGATGTACACTCAGCCCCTGTGGAGGTAGGAGCGAAGGGCAGGGATTGCAGGGTGTGTGTGGAAGGGGTGTGTCTCATCCTTGGCTGAAGTCCCAACATCTTGCCAGGAGCCAGGGGCACTTGGACTCGTCACTGCCGGGGCCCCAGGCCCAGAGAGTGCTTGGTTTGAAATGGTGGCTGGGGAGCCGTGAGGGGGTGGGCGGAAGTGGGGGCTGGAGGATCATAGGCCAGGAGACCCGCGGCTGTGGCAAGAGAACAGCAGGTCCCTGGGAGGCCTTCCTGGCACAGGTCTCCCAAAGCTACTTCTCCTGAAGCAGCTCTGACAGAGTCTTGGGCTTGGGCTGGGTGCCACATGGAGCCAGCAGGGACAACTGGGACAGGGTGGACTTGGCCCAGTGGGACTTCAGCCCTCGGCTCGCTTTGTGGCTATCTCTCTGTGCAGCTCCTCGAGCTGGCACATTGGGAAGAGGCAGCCTGGAAGGCCACTGCTGAAGACATGGCAGTGGCTCCTGAGTACCAGCCTGGAGCAGCTTGGATGGCTAGGCCTTCCTCTCTCAAAAGACCTCCATGCAGCTGGCAGTATGAATCTGGAACAGTAGAATAAAAAGGTAAACACTGGGGTGCTGTTCAGGCGGGCATGCTGAGCTGCTTCCTGATGACATTGTCTTGAGTCTGCGCCACAGTGGGTCTCTGGGGAACCTGAATACAGGACAGGGACAAGACAATATCACCCACTCAGGGGATCATAGCCAGCAAAAGCCTGTTCACAAGGAGCCTCCTGTACAGACCACGTCTCTGGCACTGCTGTCCATTCTGGAAGGTTCCTTACCACAGCTGCTGCACATGGGGCCCAGCCATGCTGTCACAAGGGCTGATCCCCAGAAGTGAGCTGGGCAGGGGTGGCTGCCTCAGTTTCTCCTTCAGCACATGGCTCCAGGTGGCCATGTTGGTCCTGAGCACCCTCAGCATGGTCTCTAATGGCACCCCAATGTGCAGATACTTCCCATCCTTGCAGACCAGCTCCTCTGTGCTTGCCAGGTAAGTGTCTGCCAAGTGTGGGTACTGAACACCTCTCAGGATGTCCTGTGGGTCCTTCAGGGGGCCTGTGCCTGGCTCATCTCTACTCCAGGAGCTGAGGTGATGGCAGAAACTTCCTTGGACCCCTTAGCAGGGCTGGGGGAAGTGATTTGGCCTCCTGACCAGCCCCTGCACCTCTTCTCCATGGCTGGCACATGCTCTGCCTGGCAGGAACTCACAGGTCCACATCTGGGACCACATACTGCGAGGACAGCAGCACTTTGCCACCTTCCTGGGTCTCCTCTTGCTTGCTCCTGAGTCCTCAATGCTGCTGCTGCTGCTGCTGCTGGTGTTCCACTGAAATCAGCCATGGGGCGTCTGCCACCTCCTCTGGAGACTCTGCTTCTTCCCAGTCATGATTTTCCATTTGTGCAGACACTGGAAGCCTGACTGATGGGGTAGTTCAGGAGCTATTTTTGCCCAATAACCAACACTGTATTTTTCTATCAATTCAATTAATCATTCCTCTTTTGAATTCCATCATCCCTTTTTGAAGCAGAAATGCAATCTTCTGAGATATTGATCTTGTTTTGGCATTGGGCATCACTCCTACCTGGCACCTCTTCCCAGATTTTAAATGAATCCTGCTCCCCCTACTTGGCAACACTGTGAAGCAACTTAGCATCTTCCTGTGAGGCCCAGAATTCCTTTTTTGGGCTAGGATCCAAGGTTCTGGTCCACTGACAGATCAGCTGCATGGAGTCTTTCCCTTCCATGTAGTAGACAATTCTGCGGTAGGGGATGTGGCTCCCAACATGCATCTTCTGGGTGAGCATGTCATCGTTCTCCTCTGTCCACTCCTTGCACTTTCAGGGCTTTGTTATGCTGCTGGAATTTCTGCAGGCACTGAAAGTTACCACAGCTGGTCCCCAGCTTCTCTTTGACTTTCTGCCATTCCAGGTGGCCAAATGGGGCTGTGATGGTCATCAGCTGCTCCATCTCCTCCCTGCTCCATTCCTGCTTTTTGATGCTAAGGTGCTCAGAGTTCTACCAGAGCTTCCAGATCTCCTTGGTGCTGCACCCTTCTTCAAAGTTGATTTTGGAAATCTCCCAGTCATGGCTGTCCAGCATCTTCCCCAGCAAGGCCTCCTCTGGGAGCTGGCTGATATCCTGGACTTCCTTCTCCACTTCCTGGGCTTTCCTCTCCAGGGTCTGCCTCTCTGGCTGGCTGGAGGCCCTGCTCTGCTTCTGCCACATGTACTTGAGCTTCAGTAACTTGGGCTAAAGCATATGCTGAGGGAAGTTGCTCACCACTAACTTTGCAAGTGAGGCTTTTCTCCAGTTTTTCCATTTGGTCCTGAGGAGCTCCTCAAAAGCCTTGATTCCCTGGGCAGCCTTCTCACATGTGCCTTCATTGGCGAGAGGCCCAGCTCTGGTGAGCTGGTCCTTGAAGTATGGCATCATGAAGTGCCCTATGTAAATGTCTGGGGGCAGGCTATTCACCCTGGAGCCTTGAGACCCAGCCAGCTTCCATATTTCTTCATGCTATTCCCAAGTCCTCACTGGGAGGCAGAATCCGAGTTGAGACGTGATTCTGAGAACTCTGCTTGAATACTCGAGGAACTAGGAACCAAAATCCTTTCTAGCTCCTTGATCTCTTTGCTGTTTTCTCTCTTTCAGCATCTATATCCATGATTTCTGTAGTTTGAAAGCTGGGAAGTCCAAGGTCCAGGGAACACATCAGGTGAGGCCCTTCTTCTTGGTTGCCTGAACAAGAGAGATAACCTTCTCCCTTGTTCTCCTTATAAAGCCATCAGAACCACACCCTTGATAGCTCATTACTTCATGAATAGGTTAATCCATTCATGAGGGCACAGTCCTCAAAATCCAATCACCTCTCAAACGCCCCACCTTTCAAACATCAAAATTGGATTTCCCACCCTCAACACTGTTAATGATAGTGACCAAGTTTCTAATACATGCAATTTGGGGGACACATTTAACCCACAGCACCCACCTTCACTGACATCAAGGACTGCCCATTCTGCTGGCATCTCGCTCTTTCCTAATGGGTGAGTACAAGCAGCTGCCCACCCATGGACAGAATCTCCCCATGAAGACAGTGGGCAGGAGACAACTCTCTCCAGCCCGAGATCTTGAGATCCTACCCCAGACTCAACTACTCCCCCAAAAGGCCAAGCCTACCTACCCGTCATGGCTGGGTCCAATAGACCCAAGGAAGGCACTGGTACATCAGTGGGGAGGGTGGATGGCTAAATGCACTGGCTTGGGAAACATGATCCAAACCCACTTCTGCCTCTTGCTAGCAGTGGAATCTTGGGCAAATCACTTGCCGTCTCTGAGCTTCAGCTGCTGCATTTGTACAATGGGGTGAGAAGTAGCTGGCACCATCCCAAGAAGCACTTAGCACAGAACCCAGAGCACACTGGCACCTCATACTTGAGCTAGACAGACAGAGGCGGTGGCAGGAAGAAAAGGGCAGTAGCTCCTGCAGCCCAGCCTGCGTCAGTTGGAGTCCAGGGATGGGGCCACAGCTTGCTCCCAGCTAGGGGCACTAGGGACAGAATTTCTCCAGTCCACATCCCCAGGCCTCGGCCCTTGGCTCCTCAGGACAGGTGACCCCTCAGCAGGGAGAGCCCAGGAGCTGCTGGTTCCTGCACCCCGCGCAGTGGCTCACCTGACAATAAATTGTTTCACTCATTATCACTAGTTCATGACACATTTACATGATCATTCTTATCTTTATACAAAAATAACCCAAATATAAATTGTTTCCCAGTAAAGAGTTTGGCTACAATGTCCTCCTTATCTTCCAAATCACTTCAGTTATGTTTATGCCTAGGATTCTGTGATTCCTCTATGCTAAATTAAGAGTGTATACTGTCTCAGAGAAATTAACCAAATATTCTAGGTCTTACAGCTTGTGACTATAAGGGAAGCAGCACTTTTTTTTTTTTTTAATACCCAAAGCATAATGAGATGCATCCCTATTAGATTGACTGCCCACAAATAACATCCTCGAAGTGTATCCTCTTTATTTGTGAGATTTCCTTGGAGGGAGTTTCTCATGGGCCCCAAACCAGCTATCAAATGAATTCATTTCACAGTGTCCTCCTTGTTTTCTGCCTCTTGTACTTCAATTTTCTTCTGTTCTCTTCTGCTTTCTACAGAGCTGCTTGTAGAGGCTTCACCCATCATGATAGCATCAGGTAAAGGTCAAGGTTACTGTTTCAGTCACTTGCAAATTTCTAACCCTCAGGATGCCTGAGCAATTCAAGGTTCCATGTGAAGTGAGGGGAATGGTTTCTTTAACTGCTCTATTCCCCAGCTTGTCACCTGGGTTTAAAGCAGCTTTACTTGTACCTAGAACTTAAAGATATTGTCAAATACTTCTTCAATCCCTCTGATAATAGAAGTTCTGAAATAATCCCAAAGAATGGGTGAGAAGCAGATGTCATGTCATTCCCTATGCCATCCTCCCCCTTCTCCTAATGTCCTGACTCCAGTCAAAGTTTCTCCATCCTTTCCAGTTACAAAATGAAGGCTTCAATGTTTGCCAGTGGAATCAAATGGGTACTAGTAACTGAGAGCATAGTTGTTCTTTACATTGGTAACTTATAACTATTAATGTAGTTTCTAGTTTCTAGCTACTCAACCAGCTACTCAACTTCAGCTCAACTAGCAAACCAAAGACTCATTACAAAACATTTTCAAAGTCTGATTTCACAGTATGCAATTTAAAAAATAGCTCTAATTTGTCATTCCAAGAGAGAACGTTATACTCTGACAATAGAGCCAAAAGGAGGTAGGGTTTTTATATTTCTATGCAGGATTATACCTCAATAGGCGTCATGAAAGTAAAGTAAATAATGAGTACAATAAGTTCCTATTTCATCTCACGCTGGCACTGCTGTGCGTCTTTCCTACTTTGTCATAAAAGACTAGCATTAATGAATAAAAGATCCTGCTGTCACAGAGCTCCATCTCCAACTCTGGATGACATCTGGTTCCCAGATTTTGAGAATCATGGTATGGTGCAAGTCTCTATTTTTTGAGAATCACAGTGCCTGTTTAGGAGCTCTGTCAGCAGTGTTAGAGCAGAACAGACCTCTCAGCTGAGACCCTACATCTAAACTTCTGTGTAGATATCAAATTTGGAAACTGAAAGCTTCTGTTTACATTAGAAGTATTTCTAGCTTACAAGGAAAAGAGCAGTCATGGCTGATTCTGACAACTTAATTTCAGAAAGTTATAGATGGATGGAGAATGGAATGTCTATTAAGGACTAATGAATTCAAAATTTATTCATGAAGGTGTCTGCATTGGCTGAGCATTTCTTTTTGAAAAATTTATTTACTCAGTGGATAACAGTTATTAAGTTGCTACTCCATACCAGGTGCTGTCTACAATAGGGATAAAGATGACTAAGGCAACAAACAAAAACAAATAAAAGAACATCTGAAGTTGCCAGTTTTAGAAAATTTTTGGCAACAATGTGGAAGACAGGAAGGGGGGTGTGATGAGAGAGAGAGAAGACCTAACTGGTCATTGCAATACCCAAGCAAGTAGTGATGAAGGTACAAATAGAAAGTAAAAGATGAGAATAGATTCAAGAGATAATTCAAAAAAAGAACTGAAATAACCTATTGAGTATGAAGGATGAGGGAGGCGGAGGAATATATGGCTCATAGGACTTTACTTTCCTGATTGAACAGATGGTGGTGTCTTTTCTTGAAATAATGCCCTGAGAGGCGGGGCAGTTTTCTGTAATGATTGTGGCTAAAGCAATTAAAAGTAGATCAGTTATGGGCATTGTGACAACTTTGTGAGAGTGTATGTATGAGCATGAATGTGAGTGGCAGAAACAGTGACCTAATTTCCTGTTATTTAATGTCAGTTTAGGGAAATAGCTTAAGCATTTGTCTAACACTCAGTAAAGTCCAGATGCTAATAAAATATTTTCCTGATAGTGTTAAACTGAAAATAATGAGCAGTAAGTAGTATGGGTTTACCAGCAAATAAACCCTAAACCAGGTGAACAACATGGCATGACATCTTGATTCTACTTGTGTCACCCATGACTAGGCAGGCACATCAAGAGATTGTAAGGAGAAGAAGAGATATGTGGAGAGTGAGGCACAAGTGAGGCACATATGTAGGACCAATTTTGTATATATTACAGTGTATTGCTGAGATAGTACTCTAATCCTTACCTCCAAGTATTCATGTTCAAGTCCTAGAGGTTCAAGTAAAACTCAATGAGTATGCCCACTCGCCACTCTGAAGAATATTAAGAGCATGTGTGTAACTCAGATCAAGGGTGTAAGGAATTCGTTCACCTCAGCAGAGAGCACAGTTCTGTCCTGGATTGCTTTTGGCAATTGCTGGCTGTACTAATACCTTGTGCAGTGAGGTCGGGAATAGCTCCAGAAGTTTTGGTGGCAGTAGCATTGGTACAGATATCAGTTCTTTTGAGATTGGAACAGCAGAGAGCACAGTTCTGTCCTGGATTGCTTTTGGCAATTGCTGGCTGTACTAATACCTTGTGCAGTGAGGTCGGGAGTAGCTCCAGAAGTTTTGGTGGCAGTAGCATTGGTACAGATATCAGTTCTTTTGAGATTGGAATGAGACACCTTGGCATATTTTGGCAGCTATCACACACAGAGTAGGCAATGGCAAAGTGACTTGTACAAGCACAAGCAACAGTATCACACAATTGCACTGATCACTGCAAGGAGTCTGAACCAGGGAGGGAAAAATGGTCAGACTGCCTTATGGTTGAGAAGAGATTATTACTCAGAATGTGGTATGCTTTCCTGATATAGGGGTGAGGCTTTGGCTTTATGTAGTTTTCTATGGATAAGTTTTCACTTATGACATTGCTAAGCCCAAGAAACCACATAAAATCACGAACACTTGGTACAGTCTTATTCTCTGGAAGGTATGGAGCTAGTTTGTGATTGTAGCCAGAGAAGAAAATTAAAGCAATGCCTTTAACAAATGACATCATGCATATCAAACTTGCTAACATTTCTTCCAATACCTCGAAGTAGGAAAAATTCACAACTGTGTACAACTAGATGAAATTACTGTTATTTTTCTGTGCTGCCAAATCTTGTTTTTTTTTATTTATATGTATGCTAAAACTATCAAAAGAATGTTCTTATTTATGAGTCACTTTTAGAAATGTCAATGGCCATACATACTTCCAAAATGGTGAGAATTTTCTTTACTGAACAAATCTTAGGCTAAGGAACCCGCCCCCGCCCCACCAAAGAAAACAAAAAGATGGGCCGGCCCGGTGGCGCACTGGATAGTGCGCCGCTTGGGAAGCGCGGCGGCGCTCCCGCCC
>NW_007731685.1:102758-120779 GCF_000696425.1 Galeopterus variegatus
AAGAAGTTGGCCACCTTTTAAGTGTTTGAACTGTAAGAGGGAGTTTCACTTCTTTTGAGAGAATAGGAAAGCCCATTCATACAAGAGCCTGACAGAGAGAAGCACATTTAGGGGTTGGCTTACTTGGCAGATATTTTGGTCCAATGAAAAAGGCAAATCTTCTGACTGAAGGCCCTGCCATTGCCCGTGAGTGCTCTGGAAAACAAGAAGTTCTTTCAGCTGTTTTCATTCTTCAAGAGGAGGATGGGGGCCGGCCCGGTGGCGCACTGCTACAGTGCGCTGCTTGGGAGTGTGGTGGCGCTCCCGCCGAGGGTTCGGATCCCACATACAGACTGGTTCCAGCTCACTGGCTGGGCGAGGTGCGGGCACAACACCGAGGGTTGCGATCCCATTGCCAGACACGAAAAAAGACAAAAAGGAAAAAAAAAAAAAGAGGAGTATGGGGATGCAGGAACATACAAACTTTCCAATTCCAGAAGAAGTGCTTCCAGGGCTCTGAGTTGAGAGTGACGGTCTTGTCATTTTATCCATTGGCAGAAGTCTTTGGCTATACCAAAGTAGTAAAAAAACATTTTTGAAAGTTACCACTGCTCTGATGACCTTAACATCAAAATATGGATTTATTTTATTTTCTTGATGAAATAGACAGGTTCAGTGATGCAGTACTTGCAAAGATGATCTTATTGACTGGGGGAAGTAACGTGACTAGAATTTATCCAAAGGGTCTTGGAGAATGTTTTTATTCTTCACACAATTCTATCCTTGGCTAGCAAAAAAGAGAAGTGGTTATTCTAATTCTGTGTGATGTGGCAATGTTATCGTATATAGTGAGCTAGATTTTTCACTACTTCTTGCCCCCAAACAACGATGAAGTCATAAAGCTATTGGGCCTCTGAGATATATTCTCTTTGCCATGTCAAAAAAAGTTAAGACTTTAAAATCAACTTCTTGAAATTTACTACTGAGAATTGGTTTTCTTTTTATTTCCACAATGCAATTTATTTCCATTTTATTTCAGGAAATGGCCTTTAGTTTTTGCCTGAAAAATGAGAGTAAGACAGAATTATTTATTAACAAACTGTTTTTCAAATATTCTGTGTAAGGAAAGAAAATCAATTCATAATAATATAAAATAAAATTATGCAAAAATATATGTATATGTGCTCATGTTCACATTATTGGTGAAGGGCTCTGGCTTTCATAAATTTTACAAAGAATTTAGTGACCCACACAAAAATAAGAAAACTACTCTGCTAAATAATCTCTAAGAAATTTCAGTGTATAGAATCAGAATCAGACTTCAATAGGAACTTAATCTTTATTTGGTTTAACACCAAAAAAAAAAAAATGAGAGTATTTAAGTATTGTATTAGTCGCTAGGGCTGTCGCAACAAAATACTACCAATTGCAACAAACATTTTGTTTTCTCATGGTTTTGGAGGCAAGAAGTCCAAGACCAGGGTAGGTTGGATCTCATTCTAAGGATTCTCTCTTTGGCTTGCAGATGGCTGCTTTCTTGCTGTGTCCTCACATAATCTTTCCTTGTGCGTTTGCACCTCTGGTGTCTCTGTGTGTCTGGATTTTCTCTTTTCCTAAGAACACCAGTCAGATTGGATTAAAGGCTACCCTAAAGAACTCATTTTAACTTAATTATCCCTTCAAAGACTTTGTCACCAAATATTGTAATGAAGTCATAAAGCTATTGGGCCTCTGAGATATATTCTCTTTGCCATGTCAAAAAAAGTTAAGACTTTTAAATCAACTTCTTGAAATTTACTACTGAGAATTGGTTTTCTTTTTATTTCCACAATGCAATTTATTTCCATTTTATTTCAGGAAATGGCCTTTAGTTTTTGCCTGAAAAATGAGAGTAAGACAGAATTATTTATTAACAAACTGTTTTTCAAATATTCTGTGTAAGGAAAGAAAATCAATTCATAATAATATAAAATAAAATTATGCAAAAATATATGTATATGTGCTCATGTTCACATTATTGGTGAAGGGCTCTGGCTTTCATAAATTTTACAAAGAATTTAGTGACCCACACAAAAATAAGAAAACTACTCTGCTAAATAATCTCTAAGAAATTTCAGTGTATAGAATCAGAATCAGACTTCAATAGGAACTTAATCTTTATTTGGTTTAACACCAAAAAAAAAAAAATGAGAGTATTTAAGTATTGTATTAGTCGCTAGGGCTGTCGCAACAAAATACTACCAATTGCAACAAACATTTTGTTTTCTCATGGTTTTGGAGGCAAGAAGTCCAAGACCAGGGTAGGTTGGATCTCATTCTAAGGATTCTCTCTTTGGCTTGCAGATGGCTGCTTTCTTGCTGTGTCCTCACATAATCTTTCCTTGTGCGTTTGCACCTCTGGTGTCTCTGTGTGTCTGGATTTTCTCTTTTCCTAAGAACACCAGTCAGATTGGATTAAAGGCTACCCTAAAGAACTCATTTTAACTTAATTATCCCTTCAAAGACTTTGTCACCAAATATTGTCACATTTTGAGAAACTGGGGGTTAGAAATTCAACATGTGAATTTGGGGGGATGCAATTCAGCCCATTATAAGTCTCTTCTGAGTGCAAGGTGCGGATGGTTATGGTGGAGACAGGAAAGAGTTGAGATTGGTCTCCAGTCATGGACTTCTTCAGGTAGAAAAGAAGTTCAAGCCTGATATTAATAAGGATGCCTGAGATGTAAGATGAGGTCCAAGAAAGTTCCAGGAGCAAAGAAAATTGAGACCTTCGGAAAGGATGGATTAATTGGCCATGTAAAATGGTAAGTCAGGTAAACGATGTGTCCACTCTCTGAGAAATGCCATAATAAAAAGCATACACATTAAAGCAGTCAGAAAAATAATTTGAAAACAACCTGGTTTCCCCTTTATTTGTCTAATTGTATGGAGGGAATTTATAACCATGCTCTAATTTCTTAACTTTCTTAATTTATATTTCATCCACTTCTCTCAGTCTTTCTGTTCTTTTTGCACTTTTTTTGTAATGCTCTTTTACATTTCCTTCACCATCTATAGCTCTCTGCCTTTTATCCTATACTCTTGACTCTTTCTTCCTGACCCTACCTCATAAAATTCAGCAAATGAAACAGAGAGGTCAATACTGGAAACCTTTGCTTGGGAAGGGAGAAAGCCTGATAATACTCTCAAGTTAAGTGTTTTGGATTTGTTACATGAGGAACATAGGCTTTGGAAAATTGGGGTTTGTTACTGATCTTCCCAAGAATGGCTTTAATGAATGGGATTAGAGGCTACATTAGAATGGGTCAAGTCAGGTTGGACATGAGGCAGTGAAAAAGAAGAACAGAAATCACTCTTTCAAAGTGATAACACCTAAGAACATATGAACAGAGCAACTGCTAGAGGGAAGCTAGAGAGACACACAGGGTATAAGATTTTTACGCTTAGAAAAATTTGAGCAGTTTTGCATTCTGGAGAAAAGAGTTTATTGAAGAGAGAGGATGGACGTTTGGGCAGGAAAGAGAAGACCTGATGGATCATTTTCCCTGAAAAGGAGATGAGACAAGATATAGCTAACTGAGAAGGTCTGAAATTAGGGTACATTTTTAAACAGGAAATTGAAGTACTTAATTCCTTGGTAGACTATTTTTTCAGGGAAGTACAAAGAAAGGTTTCTCCAGAAGGAGGAGTGGAAGTCTTAGGAAGGGTGGTGAATGTTTGGCAAATTCAGGGAGACCAAGACAAGACGGAACCAAAATATTGGCTCTGAAGAATTTTAATGTTGAAAGTGGGAGAGGAAATGACAATCTTAGGGCAAGAGCTGCTTTTCTGGTCCTATGATTAGCAGAAAATGATGGTCAAATAAGAACCATAAATAAGATGAACTACACTTTCACCATGAAGATCTTTTTTTAATGTATAGCTTCTTAAATCAAACTGTTTCAATCCAAAAAATGGGAAGATATCTTAAGGCTCAGGAGACCTTTTTTCCCTACTTTTTCTTCGTTAAGCACTGCCGAACATAGTGATGTTAGCTGCCGTCACAATTGTGAGAGCTTCTCATTTCCTTCAAGTGTAGGCAAATGGTGGATGTGTGCTATATTTTATTTTTATGTTCCTACTTTCAGGCAGCGTCAGCTGTTTATAGATTGACAATAAAAATTCTTATTGCTGGGAGAACTATGTTCCACAAGTTTCTTTTCTCAGCTTTTCTGTTTTCCTTTGTAGAACTGTTCAGCAGAGAGAGATCATTTGAACAACTCCACTAAAGCTGAAGCAGCCGATGTCATCAGTGAAGAGTGGGATACAGATTGCAGATGCAGACAAATTACTGCCTCTTTATTGATTTCCGAGTATTGCAAGAAACATGGCTATAAAATTGTTTGTTTTCATAGCTACTTCTTATATCAGAGTAATGCTATTCTGTAAAATTCTTAAGCACATGGGTATGATTTTTTGGTATACCATGTCTCTACTTTTTGGCATAAAAGATGGTATCAGAGATACAAAAAAGTCTTTACCCACTTTTAGGCTTTTTGGAATCTCAAGCAGTACACTTAATTATAAATGTGCTACATCATTCTTCCATCAGTTGATCTATCCATCAGTCCCTGTTTATTAAATGCGTACTATATGCCAGGTCTTATGCTGGGGGCTTGAAGACATAAAGATGAATACATAAATCTAGTTCCTATTATCATGATGATTACAATCTAGCCATCATTTCCTCCACAGGATAGCTATGCATAATACACATGTGTACTCAGATTTAATATGTACAGTTAACTTGGGGAAGCAAACCCAAAGCATCCTCTATTTCACTGAAGAACCAGCCCTGTGTCCCAGGTGAAGGATTGTGACTATAATAATTACATAGCTACACTTACAAAATTGCATGCTATGAGAAAAATGCTATTCTTGACACATCGTATGCAGTAATCCCCTCATAAACACTATGAAAGTAGATTGTACCATTCTCACTTTACTAATGAGTCAAGTAATTTGCCCAAAGTAATTCCCAAGTGGTAAAGAGAGATTTCATCCCAAATACACTGAGTCCAGACACTATGCTTTGTACTGCTCTGCTGTATATTCCTTTGGCATATAATTGTACCATTCTCACTTTACTTATGAGTCAAGTAATTTGCCCAAAGTAATTCCCAAGTGGTAAAGAGAGATTTCATCACAAATACACTGAGTCCAGACACTATGCTTTGTACTGCTCTGCTGTATATTCCTTTGGCATATCAAGCACATAATTATAACACTTAAAATTTACGTGTAACAAAGGAATAGTTCTCAACTGGGGAGATTTTGTCTTCCAGGGGACATTTGGTAATGTTTGGAGACATTTTAGGTCAGCACAACTTTAGGGGTGCTACTGCATCTAATGGGTAGAGGCCAGGGATGCCACTAAACCTCCCAGAATGCACAGGGCAGTGCCCACAACAAGGAATTGCATGGTTAAAAATACAAATAGTACAAGCTTGAGAATTCCTGCCTGAGAGAGTTCAACTTGGAGACTAGGCCTCAGAGAAAAAAGGTGATCTTGCCAGGTCACCAGAGCATCTTGAGGTCTCCTGATTTCTGAGTCAGCTCTCCCTTGTCTCTCTGTTGCTGGTTTTGTTTCACTACAGTGCATCTCTTGACAAAGATTCATTGAGTGCTTGGTTCACCTAGTGGAAGAAGAGGGTCAGGCTAGTCATCAGTACAATCTGAAACTTTATGTCCTCCCATCTACTGTTCTAGCTTCTGTTTCTATTTCCTTCTGGTCCTCTGCAATTCTTATTTTACATAAATGCCATCCTACTGTCCATAGTACCAAGTGCCCTTTAAGTAGGCTCTCCTTCCTCTATAATGTCCCCAATACAAATTACCTTTTCTTTCCTCAGTCTTTTTCATCAGAATTCTCTCAGTGATGTTTAGCTAAATGTTAGGAAGGAATCTGAGTAATCATAATTACCTAAGTTGAAATGTTTGGTAACCTCCTCATTATCCCTCCCTCCTTAAACTTTCCTGGGATGTTTTCAACTTAATGATTATTTGAATCAGTGTGGGGAAAACATTGTAGGTGGGAAGGCTCCCTGTGGTTTCTTGAATTATACTGTGTGTGACTATTTCATCCATAGTAACATTCGATTTGGAAGCGAGCATAAGTTACCTTATTGGTTATTACCCCATCTGAGGGAGCAACCATCCTTTGCTTTCCCATACCAGGAAACAAATCTGCAGTCACCTTGATTTTGGACTTCCCGGCCTCCAGAACTGTGAGACATAAATGTCTGTTGTATACCACTCAGTCTATGGTATTTTGTTACAGCAGCCCAACCTGACTAACACATGATCTGAGAAGTTTATTCATCTTGAGGAATACCTAGAAAAATCAGGAGATTGTATCACAGGAGTTCCTTGGTTTATGGATCTAGGTAACTCTTGAAGGACTTCTAAGTCTCCCCTATTCTAGCCAGTGATCTTCAAATGATTTATTTCAGTTCTTAACCATTTTGGACTCTTTTCTTCCTGAGGTCATCCTGTGACTAGTTAGGTGAACAGTGGCCTCTCTGCTTCCCTGCACTAAATTTTCAAGTGAGGCACAACCCTTGCAGAGAAAACTCTGGTACTGGCACCACTCTCATTCAACCCACTAGATCAAAGAGTTAAATCCTGTGACAACTGGGCAAGATTATAGTAATTGGGCCATCAGCAGGGAAACACTGAGAAGACAGAAATTTGCTTTTAGCATCTCTCTTGCCCCAAATTGTGCCTAAATATCAGGTAGTACTACTAGTACATACCTTAAGTTTTCTTTAATTAAATGTGTTTGATTTAATTATCAATCTCAAGTCATTAATATAAGTAATTGCCATATCATTTTGCTTGCATGTCATGATCGTCTAACTTCTTAAAGATAAAAATTGTGGAGGGAATATGACATTAATATACTATTTCCTTTTAAAATCTAGTATCTGCATTTGGAACTCAGATTGATGCTGCTGTAGTCAGAGAGATCATTTGTATTCTATAATGCTGATATAAACATAGAGAAGGTTTTAAAATAAGAAGAGACTCTATAAAAGGAAAAGAGTGACACTAATAAACATTCGAAGGCTAAGTTCCTGCTTCAGATGCCTAAAAAATATTTATCATTGAATGAGATGCAAAACCGGTTGGCATAATGCTTTCTATACTCTTTAATGCTGAAATATTTCAAATTTAACAAGGAGCTATATTTCATTGTGAGCTTGAGCGACATAGTCTTGGACCTCAGTTTCCTCATCTTTAAAATGAAAAGTCTGGACAAGATAAGGCATAAGTTTCTTCTGATAGCAAATTATATGTTCCAGTGTTCCATGATGTTTTACTTTTTATTGAAAAGTTACATTATTTGAATTTCTTTTGCTGACAATTGACTACATGAAGTTTGCTAACATAACAAGCACAGAGTGAATTTTGTAATCATATAAAAATTCAAAGTTGGATTAGTAAAGATCTTTAGGATTAATGTCATGGTTATTTTACTCTCTTTTTCAACTGTTTTTTCTAAGCTATTCTTCAAATGGAAGAGTGTTATTAGCTCAGTGTAATCCTGCATATTAATGCATGTAAATGAGGGACAAACCCAGTCCTTTCTATCATTCCTTGGAAACTGGTTGTGGCGGCCTGGTAACCTGAGCATTCATACTAATTCTGTTGTTTACTAACATGAGGCTTAGTGTAGGTCATTTCATCTCTCTGCTTCTTGATTCCATGTACCAGATACGATATCTGGTTTCTTTTTATCTTTTGCTTTATTTGTTTGGAAAGGTAAATATATGCTCATTGTAGAAAATTCAAATAATACCAAAAGTTATAATGAAAGAAGAAAAAAAACTTTCACCACCCAGGGACAACAAACCCTCACAGAACTATAAATAATGCTACTGTGAATTTATCTTTACATCCTTATTCTAGTCTCTACTTAGAATAAACTCCTAGGAAAGGAATTGTTGGGTCAAGGGATAATATATTTAACATTTTACTAAGTGTGTCATGTCTTCCACAGAGATGTTAGCATTTTGCATATTATCACCTCGGACGTAGAGTGCTTGTTTCCTCACACCGTTGGCTACACTAGATATTAGCAATATTTTCATCTTTGTTGATCTGATTATGACAAACAATATCTCACTATTCTTATTGCATGTATTTGATATTATATTTCATAAGATTATATTTTGAAAATATAAGGTGATATATTTATGACATTTGTTATTATTTTTAACTTCTGCTAATAAGAAGACTAATCTTTGGTTATTTTGAATGAGACAGAATTCCTTTTTTGTATTTTTGAAGATTACTTTCAAAGGCATGCATTCTAGTGGTTTCATCCTTTCCAGGGATGCAAAACTGCATTTGCTTCTTTCTGTATATGGCATACAAGTTCAAGGTTTTTCCAAACTGTATTTTCACATTGCTTCATGGTGTCATAGCATCACATGATTAAATTGTGTTCTTGTAGAGATAATGTCATACAATCTGTACCCTGATCTGTGCAAAAAACAAATATAGCCTGTTTAAGTACCTCTCTTTTATTTGTTAGCCTATAAAAACATAAAATAAAATGTTCATTTTAGCTTTAACAGTATCTAATTAATAACATTTCCTTCACTAAAGTTTCTGTCTTTTTTATTGGCTCTAGTCAAACTGTTTTATATGTCCTACAAAATGTCTCATCTTTTTTATCTCTTTTAAACTTCATTATCTTTTTGATGACACAGTAATTTTCTTTCCATCTTTTATCTCCCTTTAGCTGACATCTTCACTTTGTCTCTCTTTACAACTATGCAAGCTCTTATCCATTTGTTTTGGTAACTTTTAATGGAAAATTCTTGTACCATCTTGATAGGAGAAGGCAATCACACTTGTTGGTTACATTTGCAAATATAATTGAATTTTTCCCAGAAATACAATTCTTATTAAATTTAAAACAAAAGAGAATAGAAAGGAGAGATGGAATAGGTGCAGGATCTCCTTTCTTTGTGCTGGCACTAGTTAAAATATTCTGGAAGCCTCAGAACTTTTGGAGTAAAAATAGTCACCTAACTAAAAAAAGTGAGTGAGGAAGCATCATCAAAAGCAGAAATGATTTGAAACCAAATGGGGGAATGTTTACTGGGCATATCATCAGCTGTGATGAAATGTGGAGGAGTAAGTATAGCATGGTAATTTAGAGTTCGGGATTTGAAGTTGGAAAGACCTTCCATTTTTAAGTGTTCATATATATATATATATATATATGTACACTATTTACTATCTTATCAAATGTCCTCCTTGATGTCTTAGGTCAAGGTCATATTTCAAGAATTTATTTCAAACCAAGGCACAGAATTGCTCTTGAAAGGAAATCTAACTTTATGCAAGTATTTAACTGTGCTCATTATTTTATATTATTTCATTTAATCATAACACCTCTATGAACTATGTATTATTATTATTTATAAGAAGAAAAACTGAGGCTTAGAAACCACAAACAATTTGCCATAATATCAGATGAGCAAGTGGTAAAGTCAGAATTTGAGCACAGAATTTTTATTTTTAAATATCATTATTTTCTCGCTACTGGTACTCTATTGAAATATCGCTATAGCAGAGAACACTATATGCTGGACTTCCAGGAGCAAGGTCCGAAGTGAATTAAAGACAAATGTTTTCTGACGTTACTTGTGTATATTTAAACCATGCAATTTTTTTTATTCTAGTCGTAATATTTCCATGTTAGTTTTACAGAAGAACAATTGTTGTCCTTATCTATAGTTATGGGTTTCATTACCCTCCCCTCCCCCATTCATATGTTGAAGTACTAACCTCAGGACCTCAGAATGTGACTGTATTCGGAGTTAGGGTCTCTAAAGAGGTAATTAATTTTAAATGTGGTCATTGGGGTGGACCCTAACCCAATATGATTAGTGTCCTCATAAGAAGAGGAGATAGCCACAAAGATACAGAGGGGTGACTGTGTGAAGATAATGGAAAAAGACAGCTATCTCCAAGCTGAGGAGAAAGGCCCTAAGAAGAAACCAAGCCTGTTAATACCGTGCTCTGAGACTTCTAGCCTCCAGAACTCTGAAGAAATAAATTTCTGTTGTTGGAGCCTCCTAGTCTGTGGTACTTTGTTATGGTAGCTCCAGCAAATGAATACCCCTACCATCTGGTAAAAATGATACTCAAGAAAGATGTGCTGTTGTTTATTACAGCTTAATTTATCCTCAATTACACAGACATATTCTCTCCGGAGGTTGAGAAAGGAGCTCTATACCTTGCTGCCTTCCTTGGAAACAAGATGCGGTGTGGAAACAGAAGGATAACAGTATTTTGAGGCACTATTCAAAATGCACATTAGGTTAACCGTCTATACTAATTTGCCATTGATAGTAATGAATTCCTGGTTCAGGAACTGAGACTATCATCATCAGGACTCTGAATTTATTCTTAAGCAGATGCCTTGATGCCTGTTTAAAGCTCAAGAGCATGTACGACTGCTGCTGTCTGCTCCTTTAGATGAGCCTGAAGCCAAGAAACCTAGGTAATAAGGAGGACAATACAATATCCCTAATGGAGAAAAGAGTCTTATGTTTATGTATAGAACACCAAAGCTTTTGTTCACTTAAGTTAAAAACAATTTATGCAAACATCTGTGTACTTATTTTAATTACCAGCAAACAATCAAAACAGAACACTTTATTCAAAACAAAATTATATTTTTTTCTGGGCTAAATGCAATGACCAAATATGTTGGACTCATGTCAAAGTAGCCTGAGTATAATTGTGACATACAAAAATAAATGTAGTAAATGGAAAGATGTTGAATATAAGAATATAGAACTGAGTTAGAAAAATATTCAGTTTATTAGAATTAGTCAATATTAGAGCAACAAATATGAGAGATATTCCATTTGGACATTTTTAGTAAGCATCCACAGAATATAAATGTAAATTGGTCAGCATCTCTTCGTAATGAAGTGAAAAAGTTAACTTTCTTGCAGACTTGGGAAATTATTCAGAATATAAATATAACAATTCATTTATTGACTTTGCATCTTAGGAAATATCAAGAAGAATTGTCTGACATAAACGTAGACCTTGGGCTTGCTAAAATCAATATTTATTTCACAGGTCAATCAATTTATTGATGTTCATCTCAATGAGAAGTCAGTATGTGTGTAATATCACTGTGGACTAAATTTCAACATAGAAGTTATAATCCTGAATTTAGTTTTGCTTCCCTGAGAATCCTTTTGTTCCTCCTGATTTTACCTGTTCTATATCAGGTCCAAATAAAAAGAGTTTACATCTATTAAATATTTTAGACTTTTTGTTTCTCCTACTACTTAGCAAAAGCAAAAAATACTGCCTTTAAGGGATTTAAAATGAACAAAGTCCAAAGTAAACTCTCATCAACTTCATTTCTCATAGTGAAATTTTCATCAGGTACATAGAAATTATTTAAAGCTATGAATTACAATTACAGATTTTCCAAAGAAATGATGTCACGAATTTAAAATAAGTACAAAGGACGATTATAAGTAGAGTAAAACTCCCTAAAATATTTCTTTTATATGGCAATCATCAACTGATTAATTATGATGCTGTAGAAAAGTATACATCATGTATGAATACAGAATTCCAGCTAATGTCACAAGCTAGTGAAAGGAGCAAATTTGCAGAACATCTACTTCAAACATCTGTTGTTTGAACTAATCATTTCTACTTTGCAGCTCATGTCTACCTTCATTAGAGAGGGTGCCTATCTTTATTTATTTATTAATTTGTTATTATACATACATGTGGGTTACAATGTTGATTTTTAATAATCATATAGAATGTGTGGTGGTTAGATCAATATATTTAGCTTATTCATCATTATAATATGCAATCACTTTGTGTCCATTGACCAATTCCTCATTAGCCCCCTTTCTCTCCCCCTTCCCCTTTTCCATCTCTAGTTTTTTCAAAGTTCAACTTATTACTGTGATTGTTGTTTCTTTCTTTCTTTCTCTCTGTTTCTCTTTATTGTTCATTTGTTTATTTATGGATTCATCTCTCAGTTATGAGTGACAACATGTGGTATTTCTCTTTCTGTACCTGGATTGTTTCACTTAGGATAATTTTCTCCAGGCTCATCCATGTTGTTGCAAATGGTAGGATTTCATTCTTTTTTATGGCTAAGTAGTATCCCATTGTGGTATTCCATACCACAATTTTCTTATCCAGTCATCCATCAAAGGACATTTAGGTCAGTTCCATTGCCTAGCTATTGTAAATAGAGCTGCAATAGACATGGGAGTTCAGGTATCCCTTCGACCTGATGTTTTCCAATCCTCTGATATATCCCCAGGAGTGAGACTACTGGATCATATGGAAGTTCTATCTGTAGTTGTTTAAGGAACCTCCATACTGTTCTCCATAATGGCTGTACTAATTTACAGTCCCACCAACAGTGCAGGAGGGTTCCTCTTTCTCAACATCCTCACCAGTATTTGCTATTCTGTCTTTTTTATAATAGCCAGTGCCTGTATTAAAGTATACTTGATTCATTTTTCCAAATACACTTCAATCACATATATTTTTCTTTTTATAATAGAGAACCAAATATAATAAATATTTTTATACTCTTCTTGAAACTAATATGTGTCTTGCTTAAACTGCATGTGACAATACATAATTGACATAATCATACCTCATTCAGAAATTGGCTATTTTTCTTTATTGTCAATAGTAGTCTTAGTTCAATTGTTAGCTGTAACATACTCACTAAAATCTTGTTATTCCACTCTTTCCTATGGAATGATATTAGCGTTAGAAAATCAACATAAAAGGTTTATAAAGGCAAATTTACTTTGAAAAGAACTTGTATTCTTAGTATGCCAGTAATCATGAATGTCAAGGCCTACAGGTGAGGCCAATGTTTTTGGCATTTATTTGCAGATTTCAGGTCATATGGTAGTGAATACATCCACCAAGTAGAGTCAGGTCCTAAGGTTTCTGTTCTCTTCTCTCCTCTAACCTGTAAGACTGAAACAAGGCTGTTGCCTTACTTCTCTCAACTTTTGCCTCTTGGCAATGTGACTGAAGTTAAAAAAAAAAAAAAACACAAAAAAAAAACACAAAAAAACGGCAACTATCTGACTCACATCCCTCTTATTTATTGATTTTGACCACTAGTTTGGCCCAGCCTTGCTTTCTTTTGCTATTTCTGCTTCACCTCTAATCCTGGAACTCATATAATCTCACCCCAGTGTTCCGATAAATCCTCTCTTTGAATGATTTAGCACTGGTGTTTTCACTGGTCTTGTAGCCTAATTAAACTTCCCATAATATATCAGCAGGAAGAGCTAAGTTTCTTTTCCTGACACTTCAGACAACATTATGGTAATATCTGCATGATAGATATTGCACAAATTAATTATAATTATAATTAGTTGTCCTTTTTATTCTCAGTTAAAAATCTTTCTTCCTTAAGGTGATATGTTTGGCTAATGTAACTTTATTTCATATTTCTACACAAAGTAGTTTGATTACATTTAGTTAAAACATGGAACACTCATTTAAAGAGCTGTTTTAATTTTTTGTTGACTGTTTAAATGGAACTTGCTACTTTTCAGTTGATTAATTTGTTTTCTCATAGAAATAACCTCAAAGTTCAAGAGAAGATTTTTCTGTTTTTAATTGCAGAAATTCTGATAGGTATACAATGTGTGATGAAGCATTTACAATATTAACTGGTTAAATTGACTGGGGATACTTAAAGTTTGGATGACAAATTTTGGAAAATTAATATTTATGCCCCCAAGATTTTCAGATTTTTACATCTCCACTTACCTCTCAGTTCTTCAGAGAGTCTTTCCCTTACCTCACATTGGAATTTTAATTTATAGCATTCTCTATTCTGGCTCTCTCCTATTTTCCTTCAATGAAATTATAACAATTTGTAGTCATATACAAGGGGTTTTCAAAAAGTTCATGGAAAGATTAGATTATCTTTTAATTCTATTTTTCAAACTTTTTAAAGTAATCTCATATTTATTTATGTTTTTATTTGTTCATTTTTTGTCTTCTGAACTAGTTTGCAAGCTCAAAGAACTTAGGAATCATGTATATTTTGTTCATTAGTGTAAATCCTGGGCATAGTAGAGTTGGAGAGTATCTGGCACATAGTGAGTGTTCAATAAATGTCTGTTGAAGGAATTGAATAACAATGATTGTAAACTAAAAGGAAGAAGGAGGAGGAGGAGGTGGAGGAGGGCCAGGTGAGGAGGAGAAGGACATTGGTGACCAATTTTTATAAATTCTTATGACGCACTAACTATTTAATCACCACAACAAACCTATCAGGTCCCATTGAAGCAAAAGACGCACGAAAGGTTAAGGAAGCTGCTTATAGTCATACCCCAAGTGGCAGAGCTGGATTGTCAATTCAGGCAGTATGACCACAATCTAGTCTGTTGTACGCTATCCTGAACAGAAAGACTGTAGCATTTCTCCAAGCTGCTCATCTGACTGATGTCATCTTTATCTAAGGCAGTTAGGGTTTGTGAAGTAGATTTACTTAAAAGTTCTGGTATGATGCTGTGCAGTTTAATGAACCATGTGTAGAAGCTGAATTTTTCAGGCGCTAAATAGATTTACCTTATTCTCCTAATAGAAGGGTGCTTCTCAGCTGCAGTGGCAGTGATTGTTCTCCTTGGGGTCTATCCATCCTCTGTGTCTGTGAGTTCTACCCTTATTTGCCCAGCTATGACAAATGACATTCTACAAAAGCTTCCTGAGGTTTTGAAATTCTTGTGTGAACCACTGACATGATATACATTTATTAAATTCATATGTTACTTTAGGCCGTAAGGTTGCTCTGTGCCTTGAAAGTAAAACAAGTCAACCTATTGCCCTCAACTTTCTTCCCTTCCAATAAACTGATTTGTGTCTTAACTTCCACTCCCTCTGTCCCGTCTTTAAAGAAAAGGCGTTCTTGATTTCCAAGGCTAGTTTGTCTCCCTTCAATTAAATACATTCTTGTTGGTGATTAGATTCATTATTCTTCTCAGATTCATAATTCATTTCCCATAATTGATATCTTTCTTTATATCACCAGATTTTCTTCAGCCAGCAAACACTCGTATTTCAAAAGTAAAGAAAATAAAATAAAAACTCCCCCACCCCCTGATTCCCTACCATATTGCCATCTCATATCTTTCCTTTCTCAACTTTATTACATTTTTGAAACACTATTTTAACTTGCTGTCTCCATCTCTTTGCCACCCAGTAAAATGTTTCCTTACAGCTTCTGTCTTCCACACTTTACTGAAACTGCCATATCAGAGGTCATCAGTGCCACGTCGTTAGCCATTTTTAGTCATTCTTAGTCCTCATCTTTCCCAAATTTTCTGTTGTATTTGTCCATTATTGGCCCCTCTTCATTCTTTTCCCTTTCTGTTCAATTGATTCCCTGATGGTGTTCTTTAGTTAGGTTTATCTTATTTCTTATATTCTTATGAAAGAGGTAAAAAAAGATTATGTTTTGTTTTTCTTATTTTTAAAGTGGGTGCCTTTCATTTTCACCATAGGGCTTGTTGTTTTTCTTCTCACTCTTATTTGTCTATATCACTGTTTCTGCTTCCTTTGATTAACACTCACACATATAATCTCTTACTTTATATCTGGTCTAGGTCTTTTTATTATTTAACACATTTTTTCCTCGAAATGTCTTGCCCCAGCTTCTGGGCAATACCTGGCAACTTTACAAGTTTTTCATGAATTTGCACTGTATCTTCAAGCCAAGTTAAATACCATTCAGTAGAGTCAGTAGTTTATCTTCTAGTCACCCCATAAAAGGAACCTCAGTTATCTTTGAGTCTTTCAACACCATCACCCCCGTCCTACTAAATCAATAAGTTCTATTTGTTCTACCTGCATGATGGCACTTCATCAGTCTGTCATTTTTTTTTCTGTTTGTCCTGTATAGCAAGCAGTAACACTGACTCACACACAGTCTATTCCTGTAGCTTTCCAATTGATATCTCTGCCTTTAGTCTTTCAATATACTACTCTACCTCTCATACTGGTTCCAGAATTAGGTTCATAAAATGTAGGTCAGAGTGCATATCACTTTTTCAATTAAAACAATTTAGCTCACTGCCTACGTCCTACAGAATACAGTCAGCATTATCTAAGATGGCATTCATAGGCTGCTACAACTGATCTCAGTCTGCTTGTTCAGACCACCTCCCAACGCATATTCTTTCATTAAACTTGACTTTTAGCCATTTTATCCAGTACGTCATGTACTTTCATGCCCTTATGCTTTTGGTTCTGATTATCTTGGAATTTGTTTTCCCTACTTTCTCCTCTTTCACTGAAAGCACATTGATTTTCAAAGAGTTAAATCAGTTTATTCCACCTTGCATGATGATTGCTTCTCTGTCTCCCTTTCTATTCTACAAACAGTTCTAAAGCAGAAGTAATTTTATTCCTAATTGTACCCTTCATCCCCTACCACATACATAACTCTCTTTCTCTCTCTCTCTCTCTGGTGCATAGACAGTGTTCATTAAACATTTTTGGAATGTTACTATAAAGTTATGAAACTTCATAGAGTCAAGAAAATCAGTTTGGCACTTTAATGCCACACTTTTTCATGTAGGAATTATCTTACATAGTATGAAGCATAAGAAGAAAGCACAGTTTGGCAAAAAAGGCAGGGTTAGTCATTTAAAAAAGGATGTATTCATCAGCCCTCTTTTTAAGATTTTATTAGTCCATTTGTGTTGCTTATAACAAAATACCTGAAACAAGGTAATATTTAAAGGAATGAATTTTTTTTCTTACAGTTCAGAGGCTGGGAAGTCCACAGCCCAGGGGGTGCATCTGGTGAGGGCCTTCTTCTGGGTGAGAACTCTCTACAGGGTCCTGAGGTTATCAGGGTATACATGGCGAGAATGGGCTGAGCAAGAGAGCTAACGTGCTCACTTGCTCTCCATATAAAGCCATCAGAACCACACCCATTACTCCATGAACAGATCAATCCATTCACATGGGAACAGTCCTCACAATGTAATCACCTCTCAAAGGCTCCACCTTTCAAATACCATAATTGGATTTCCCACCCCTGGAACACTGTTACAATGAAGATCAATTTTTCAATTCATGAACTTCTGGGGGACACATCTGACCCATAGCAAAGAGCCTTCAGGAAGCGCTGATATTTACATATAAACCGGCCTGCACTCGTCAGGGCTCCTCCTCTATTCCCCTCACCGAGGCCATTTCTTTCCGAATGTACAGCCTGCAACTGATCATTCTTGATGAGCCTAATGACCAGAATCACTGAAACTTAGCTAACAGTTATCACTGCTGTTTGTTTTTTGTGAGTGAGTACTGGGAGAAGTAGTGAGAGTCAGGTGTTTGAAAAGGCAACCATGGAAGCATTATTAAAGAGAAGATTTACCAAATGTCAGAAAAGCTTTTACAAGTATACACCTAAAACTGCACAAACTCAAACCTGACTGTAAATCCAAAGTAGCTATTATTAATAAAAACTCATTTGCATCACCTCAAAATATATATTTATCCATACTGCTTTTGAGACTTTTAATTTTACAATAATTTTGTTAAAATAATAAACAGAAAAATTTGAAAATATAAACAAAAAATTGAAAAAAAACTCCACTTTTTTCAAACCATCCAGAAAGTAACACTCTTTATGACTACACAGTTGGATTTTTTTTTAAAACAAAAAATGAAAGCTTAACTTAAATTTTCTGTTTTAAAACATATTTGGGATGTTAAAATAATAAACAGAAAAATTTGAAAATATAAACAAAAAATTGAAAAAAAACTACACTTTTTTCAAACCATCCAGAAAGTAACACTCTTTATGACTACACAGTTGGATTTTTTTTAAAACAAAAAATGAAAGCTTAACTTAAATTTTCTGTTTTAAAACATATTTGGGACATCTTCCTGAACTATTGAATGCAATATTTATTTTTAATCATTGCATATTATCTAATT
>NW_007731685.1:121426-122374 GCF_000696425.1 Galeopterus variegatus
TATATATATATATATATACATATATATATATGTATGTATTCAGTCTGAACATCCAACTGATTAAAAGTCTTCTGATGACTCAAATCACAGTTCCAGACATCAGAAATGAAATCTCAATCTGTGCCAGTTAAATGTTAAATAACTGTATTTCATTATTAATACAAATAATATTTTATTCATTACACATACCAAAGAGATCAGAGTTCATTCATTCTTTCATTCATTAAACACAGTTATGACAGCCTTGCTGTGTCTCCAGGATGGAAAGAAAAGAGAAAAATGAATATCATCATTTTTAGTGTGTGAAGTAGGAAATGGAGGTAATTTAGGTGTTAAGTGACTCAGTCCAAGTAACTCCAATAGTTTCTCTTTTAGTGCCCAATTGATCAAAATTGCTTTAGCTCAGCCTGTTTCTTCTCTAGTTAAGCCATTTCCCTTCCTGTGTTCCAAACATGCCTCTTGTGTCCTGCATCCACACCTTTGATTTTGCCGTTCCTTCTTTGCAGAAGGGGAAAAGTACATGCTGGCAATACTTTCAACTACTTGCTAAACTTTCTCTGTCCTTTTGCTGAGGGCTTTCCAAACTACATTTCAAGATTTGCTCTTCACATATAATAGATATTTTGTGGGGGAAACAAAATGACTTCCATATTTTAAATCAATCTGATGACTCTTGATAACCGTTACTTAAATAATTTTGATAGGTTTCACTACAGCAGGATTTTGTGAGAATAACACAGGGACTCCCCAGACTAGATTTGGCTCCCTATTTTATACACTCTCTGTACTTTATACTACTGATTTGCAACATTATCCCAATTACAATTTAAACAATTGTTTAGTTCATGTATCCCTATAGATTTTAAACTTCCTGCAGGCATGGACCGTGTTTATCTTATTCACTTCTATATTCCAGAGTGAAACACAGCTTAAGGCACAAAGAAGAAA
>NW_007731685.1:123466-124018 GCF_000696425.1 Galeopterus variegatus
TAACTGCAACTGTAGAAAGTGAAACCATGGTCAGTTGCTGATAAGGGGGACTACTGTATCTATTAACATTTCATCCTGTTTATTTTCTACTTGGATCAGCTGCAGTCACTTCAATTGCATAAAGTTCATGCATAAATGCTGCCCCACAATCACTTATCACATCATAACAATCAGAGTTTTTGTCATACTAATCTCTTGTTTAAAATATTTTTGGGATTTTAAAAATTCGCATAAATCTCTGCTTACCTCTTGATTTCACCATTACATTCCCTGAGTCAGTCTACATTCTAGTTCTATTGAATGTCTTTTGTTCTCCAAAGTCAGCCTCTTTTTAGCTTCTGATTTCAGGGCCACAATGGAGGCCATCCCAGCCGTGTACTGCATGACTCCAAGACAATGATGTGAGTGGGGCCCCTTGGATTGTGCGACTTCCCTACCTGATCACTCATTTTTTTTTATTCCATCATGGAGCCCTTTCCAAACTTTTCCCTTGTTTCTTTTTCTTCTTGTTTCCCATAAGCCATCTTGTGACCACTCCATGATCTTTGGGCA
>NW_007731685.1:125795-127087 GCF_000696425.1 Galeopterus variegatus
TGTATGTTACAACTCTATATTTTATTTATTTCTGTATCTTTCCACTAGCATATAAGCTTCATGAGGGCAAGAAAATTTTGTTGTTTGCTATTGTATCACAATGTACAGAAAAGTGCCTTGTACATGGCAGACACTTAATAAATATTTACTCAATTAATAAATTTGTTTTACTTTATATGTGCATTTTTGTCTTTGCAATTAAACTATAAATTTCCTTGAGGATTGAGACCTTGCCATATATTTCTTTTTATATGTGTATCTTACTTATCAATCAGATAATATAGTTTAAATGTTAAAAATATTCTTCTCTAAATTCATTTGTAATTTTTACCCTGCATCTTAAGACAACACTTTAGAGTTACAGTCACTAAGTCTAATCACTTCTTTACTATAAAATCTGAACTATTTTAAAACAGATGTCAAATATCTACCTAACTTTTGTCTTTTCCAAGTCTCTTTTAAGTCTTTTAAGTCTCTCCTTCTCCTTAACCATTTCTCCTATGACAATAGAGTTTGTTATGGTTGATTTTATGTGTCAAATTGTCTGGGTCACTGTAGTCAGATATTTGGTCAAACATTATTCTAGATGTTTCTGTGAAGGTACTTTTTAGATGCAATTAACATTTAAATCAGTAGACTTTGAGTAGATCAGATTGCCCATCACAATATGGGTGGGCCTTATACAGTCAGTTGAAGGCCTTAAGACAAAGACTGATCTCCCTTGAGGAAAAGGGAATTTTGCCTGCAGACTATCTTTGGACTGATTTGAACTTCAACAACGACTCTTTCCTGGATCTCCAGCCTGCCAGTCTACCTTGCAAATTTTGGATTTGCCAGTCTCCACAGTCATGTGAGCAAATTCCTTAAAATCTCTCTCTCCCTTACACCCTCTTTACACACAGACATACACATACACACATCCTATTGGTTGTGTTTCTTCTAATACAAGAGTCCTGTTTTTTTGATCTTGTTTAATCTCTTCTGGAATAACTATAATCTATCAGTGTTCGACTTAATTAATATATGGTTCCAAAGCAGACAGACTGCTTTAAATATGTCTTATCAATGCAAGGTATAGGGGTTTGTTGACTACCTTGCTAAACACTGTCCTATGAAAATGCACTATTCGTTAAAAATTTGTCTAACTTAAGCATCTGTTTTGTGACAGGAATTGTGTTAGGAGCTATGGATATGGAACTGCAAGGTATAGTTTCATTCTACAAAGGACATAGATTTTCTTTCCTTTTTACAATCTCTGCCATTCTGTGTTTATGAGGTTTACTTTTTTTTTT
>NW_007731685.1:128521-152270 GCF_000696425.1 Galeopterus variegatus
ACATAATTTACAAAAATCCTCTCCACATCTATGTGATCCACAAAGGCATCAAAAGAACACTGCATTAAATGCCTTATTGAAATGCATATTCATATGTCTTTATAATTTAATTTATTTGGTATAATTTATTCTTAGTGAACTTAAAGAGGCTCTTGGTGATTGCCTCTTCCTTTTTTAGGTGTTCGTGAGCCATCTGTCTAATTATATGTCTTGAAATTTTGCTGGAAATTGATGGAATTATCCATTATGTGTAATTTTGGTATGCACATTTAAATTTTACATGGGAATCAAAAAAATATTGACCTATATATCATTTTCTAGCACTCTTCCCAGTCACCGTGACTGTCGAGACACTGCTTACCTTGGTGCTTTAAGTATATGAGGAATAAGGGTGGCCTTGTGAATTCCAAAGGCAGGGATGGAATTATATTTCAGAAATTAACCACTTGCTATTCTGCTTGAAGGAAGTCTGGCAAATGCTATCTGTTATCTTTTTTCCCTCTTCACATCACTTATTTTCTTATCTATCTACTTATTTATTTTTGCAGAAAAAATTCTGTTTCCTAGTTCAAATAGTAGATAATGGCTAATACTAACTCTCAAATTTATATCCTCTCTATTTCAGGAAGTGACCTATTTCAGGCTGAAATTTCTTATTCATATTCCATGCAGGAAGAGTTTTTGCTTGACTTGGTTAAGGTTTCCCTGTCTGGAGTAACAAATGTTGTCAGGAGGTGAAATAATATTCTATGAGCGTGACTGTCCTGTGATCATGAAGATGGTAGGAGGTCAGGATGAAGTTTCTAAAACTAGAGGTGCCATACACACAACCTAGTAGGTGTCTATTACACATGGGGTCTTATTCAGATATCCCAAAATGAAAAGCCTAGGTCAATCTGGACACATGAATCCTGGAATTGTAAAGTATCTGAGGCTACTTCCTGTCTTTCCTGGGTGATCTGGTCTCTCTCCTATGCCTTTCTGTATACACATGCCTCAAGGTCTTTCTTCTCTGAGAATACTTGCATTCTTTGGCTACTCATGGCCTTTGCTTCTCCATGACATCAGTGAGCAAACAGCTTGGATTTGCCATAATGCTGATCCTATCCTGACTTAAAATGAGCCTTCTCTTTCACTGCTTACCTTCATCTGACTAGTTACACTTTGTGATCCTCTTAGTTTAGACTCTTGAGAAAGGGAATCAGCTTAGTTACCGATTGCCTGTGAATGGGCTGAGGATTTTTGTTAGATTCCCACTGCTAAGATGACAACAAAGGCAGGGCAAGCACATTGATGGATATTTTTGCTCATATACAAAATAATTTATCTATTCATGAACACTTAAATTTACTGTTCATTATAGATATAGCTACCTAGTTATCTTTTATTTGAATTTGGTATATCTTCACTAGTATAAAGATAAGTTTTCATTATAGAGAAAGTAAAGATTAGCCATTTATGCTTATTTACTATTTTTGGTTAATATGAAATGATCAGCATCAAGCACTGCAATTAATCATTTCTCTTTTTAAAAAAGTGCTTTGTACATGGCTAACAGATCTGTATATTATCTTTAATTATTAAAAAAATTTTATATTAGGATTTATATTTCTGGATTTTCATTAATCTCCTTGAGCCTCAGTTTCCTCATCAGTAAAATGTACATAGAAACAACTCTCTTAACATCATCTATGTGAAAACCCAGTGTCTTCTTTCCATATAAAAGGAATTCAACATCCTTTCCCTTTCCCACTGTTACAGTGCAGAAAAATGTATATAGCTAATGTTAGTTTCTCTTATACATCTTTCCCTTTTGTTTCTAACGTTTATAATTTTCTTATCAGACTTTGTTTTTCAAGGCCAACAACCTTTTAAAAGACTAAGGTTGTAAAATGACTCAGATCTACTCTGTAAAAATTTTAAAACCTGCTTTTCTAAAGTCCAAGATAACCTGTCAGACTCTGCTGAGTGTTTCCTTTCTTGGCTATTTTGAGCACTAAGATGACAGGTTGACTTTCTCCCAAGGTTCCTGTCACTTGAATTTCATGAAACAGTTCTTTCTTTTCATCAAAGTTAAGTCCAGAGAAACAGTCTTCCTCACTGCTTCATCAACTAACTGAGAGTTGAAATGTCTGATAAAATGAGACTTCTAGAAGATGTCTGGCTCATTGACATTTCACCTATAGCCTGCCTGTCTAGATCGTTCCCACATTAAAATCATTTATGCCTCTCGTTCCTTTAATCTGCAGCATGGTATAGTTCACCGTTTTTCAAACTGTAGTTAGAGGATGCAAGTTCATGGTCCAAAACTACTCTACAGGAATTTTAAATTTTGCATTTTTAGTGATAAAATAAAAATCAATGTAATTATATTCTAGACTAAGATTTCATTTCCTGACTTTGCATACATATTTATGATTTTGTAGATGTCAAGTGATTACCTGAAATGACATTATTTAATATTATTGTGCTGCCATTAGGATTGCATGTTTTAATGGCAAGATAACAATAATCTCATGTACACTGTTGCTGAATTATTTTTCCTCTTATAAATACATACTATTATTTTTTGCAAAGTAAATTTACAATTAATAGACATTTTTATAGAAAAAAATCTAGTTTCTCAAGTTTTTCAATAGATGAAAACATTGATTTGACCTCATGAAAAAAACAGTGCAGTACTAGTTCAATCGTCACTGGCTAATGAGAAAAGAGCAGAGAGGTGGACTCAGCATATAAATAATGCACCTTCATCAAATGAAGGCCATGCTGCTCTGTGGGAATGAAGGTGCCACAGAGTTTGAAGAGAAAAAGTGAAGGAAGAATTGAATCATCACATGACAAACATAAAAGAATCCAAAGCATAACAATATGTTTTATATTTACTTTGATTTAATTTCAGAAAAACAAATTATTACATTAAATAATGTTGAATGTTGTTGGTTGTATTGGCCCCTCTTTAATATAGACTATATTTTATCAATTCAAACTTTATAATTGTAGTAGGATTGGGCTACATGGTGGAGATTCAATGATGCGTATAGGAAATTCTTCTTATTGTCCTAGTGGATTTCAGGAGAGGTAACTATTTGAAAATAACATCAGTTCATATCTGTTTTTAAGCAACTCACAATATAAATTAAATTTAGGAAGACTGAGTGATATAAAGTCATCAAATAATTTGGGGATACACCACACACAATACCATACTCCAGGAGATTCACAATAAGCATTTATCATATAAAAACTTCTGAACCTGTTTTTCACTAGTAAGGCATACTTAATTTAACCTATCACTTTTCTAACATTCTTTCTAGACTTATATGGTCATAGAATATTTTTTCACATAATAATACTTTATTAACTTACAATATAACTAAGATTTTGCTGAAATAACCTTGGCAAGTGCTATGCTAGAGGCAAAGTTTATTACTGCTTTAATTATCATTCATTATTTTTTCTGGAAGAGATAGTTAATGCTATACATCAAGATAAAAATTATAGATTTCAGAATTGGATCTTGCCAAAATTATTATTGGTTTTCAGATAATAACTAACCTACCTAAGAAACCTAAGAGGACAAACTAAAATTCTGTTGAACCTACCTAATAAGTTCCATGAAATAAGCTTTTGTAAAATCAATATACAGAATAAATATCATTTCTATATATCAATAAGAAACAATTAGAAAATTTGATAATTGTCTCATACATGGTATCACTACAGTTGATCTTAGCCAAAGGCCAGGAAGCAATCATATGTGATGTCACTGAAATTAAATTTTATAGAAAATCTCGCAGGACTTCTATATTAAAAATAAAGAAATAAAACACTTGCAAAACTATGTTTAAAGACATTATAAATAAAACCTGCCATTATTAAATATAGCAAGTTGAGTGGCACTAAATTTCTAGAATCCTCTCCTAATTCTTCCTAGCCCATGTTCTTTGTTCATTCAAAGGACCTTTCTTTATCACGAGGCATTTAAAATAGAGATACTCATCAGAGTAAGACTTACTGCAAGTTTCTTCCATCAGAAAAGGAAAATTCATCTTTCATTGCAATCAGTTAGAGTAGTGAGGGTTTAATTATTTACTCAATTATTTTATCTCACTTAGGGACAATAGTTCAATAGTTCAAAACTTTTTTTTTTGTGGCTAAGTTGTAGTTGGTTTATAGCATATTTTGAACCAGAACACTATACTTCCTGAAATTTTCATAGGTAATATGACTTTTTCTCCCCCTTTTTCTTTCAATAGGAAAAAAAATCATAATATATTGCAGAGAAAATTCTATAATTAATGATGTCATTCCTGCCTTATCATTTTTTAGTTCACCAAAGTTAAATAACTTAAAAATTCCTTGTAGTCAAAATTTGAACATAATTTTTGGGTGGTGAAACTTGACAAAATGATTATAATATATATTTTGAAAAATAATCAGTAGAATAGCTAATGAAACTTGGAAAAATAAAGGTATTAAAAGCAATAATTTAAAGATATGCAAACAGAACAAGCAGATCAGTGAAAATAATAGTGCATGAACTAGAACCATGTGTATAGATAATTTATTATATAATAACATTGATCTCTCAAGCCAGATGGAGGAGAGGTCAAAATATTCAGTAAATGGTATTGGATCAACTTGCTAGACATTTGGGAAAAAAAAGTACTTTATACCACCTCATATCTTTGTCATAAACATAGAAGTTACACAAATACAATGATTTTCAATAAGAGTATAGTCCATGATATAATATAACATTGTCATAAACTCAAAGGCTGTGTGTTCATTTATTTTACAATTGGCAGTTTGCTTTGAAGAGAGCATGTGTCAAGTAAATACATGTACTTGCACAAGGTATGGCATTTTATTAAGTGTGGGACATGAAAGCCATGGTAGAGTATACACTTGTACAATTTTACATTGCAGTCATGTGCAAGCCTGAATCTAAAAATTCAGATATAAGCCATGACCTTCTTAATCAATGACACCATCATAAGAACTTCAAATACATGGCTTATTGAAAAGGTTGTACAACAAATGGGCTAAGTTAGCTGCACAAGTCTGTCATTGTTGCTTAAATGTGTTAAAATTTTAACATATTATATAACAAAGTTTATGTGTTTAATTAAACAAGTAATTTAAACTTCACAAGCTTCACTATCCTCATACATATAATATGCACAATAAAACCTTCCTCACTGGAATTAAATAAAACTGCATGTATAAAACACACTGGCATGTAGGAGGCACTTAAATATTAATTATTTTCTATTTTCCTCTTCCCTGAATGTCTTCCCACACCCACTGAATACCCATTATAAAGTAAAAATAGGTTGACTGAGACTGACCCGTGCAAATAATGGGAATTTAATATTCAATATGGGAAAAATGGAAGTTAAGTAATTCATATTATTTTTTCCTTTTGGACATATTAACCTATTAGGACAATTAACCCAAAGAATCTACACAAACAGTTGTAATTTCAAATACAACATTGGGAGAGCTGCAAATCCAACACTCCATTTTGCTTACCTGTAACTCTGGCCCTGATCGCTCTCTAGCTTACTGAGAGGAATATCGACAATTCAGGACTCAGAAAATTTGTATCTGCATTTTTGTGCACTTAATTCAGTTTTGTTAACCCAGAAGTATGCAAAATATCAGATCATTGTTGCCTAAAGTTCTTGTTTCAGTCCTTGGCAAACGCTGTTGTCTTCTCCTGTAGCATTTTTGTAGCACTGTTACTCTCCTCACCCTGTCTACCTAAATCCTGGTCAACCTGAAGCTTTTAATTTAGACATTATTTCCCTGGGAAGTCTTTTATGATTCTGCCTAACCTGGGTAGTATGTTCACCCATTTCATGACTTCTATGGCATAGTTCCTGAGCTTTTCCTTCCAAGCCATTTCTCAAATTGTATTGAAATTACTTTTCTTATACATTTGAACTACATCCTAGACAGTAAGGTCCCTGAGAGCAGAAACCTTCAGTATTGTTTACTATTGTCTCTCTAATACTGTATATAGTTCATGACACAATGTATTTTTTGAATTGAAGCTCATTAGAGGGGAAAAAAAAAAGGGCTTTCTATGGGATTCAATCCAATATAAAATCTAGAAACAGAAATGTGCAAATCTACTAGATTATAAACTCAATTCAGCATTTGAGAGTCTGTTTTGGACTTTAAACTATTTAACTTATTACATTCAATCTCTGTAATGAGGATTTGATGTTCTGAAGAAAAGCCGTGTGATGCCTTGTGAAAAATATTCATTGCTACATAAATGTTTAATGGACAGTTTTATCACCAGCAAAATTATCAACTTGTGGTATCTGGAATCAAATCTTAGACTAGCCAGTCATCTCTTACAAACACTCAGGAGACACCAGAAGTATTTTACTCAAGTTTCATGCTTTTAGCAGTAGCGATTAGCACAGCAGTCTGAAACAAACAAATCAGTGATCTACAGAGGTGGAGCATAATTTGTCAGAAAGCCATGTACTGGAAACAAGTGTTGAAACGCTAATTGCAATTGTTCAGATTTTGTCTTCAAAGAAATTTTGATTGCTTGCAGAACAAACAATTTTTAGCTTTTCCAAAATGTCAATACTTTTGATTTCTGATCTAGGAAACAAATGGCACTGTATTCAAACACTTTAGCAATTCATTGATTGCAACAATTCAAGAAGGAATATTAAGAGGGATTAGAAGAACACCCTGTGTTACCACTGAACTTTAGGTTTGTGAATCAGCATTCTCAGTCACCTCATGTTTTACTCATGTAGAAGATAAAACTGTTGAAATATTGGGATAATTTAACATGTCATTTTTGCTACTAAAGTTAACATACCAGTTTTAGATAATCGTACATAAAACTTCCTGTGAGCACTGCATTTGTTTTACTGCAATTGTCCTTTCCTATGATTGCAATTTGTAAAGATAAGTGGTAAAATAACAAGTTGATTTGTTTTGTACTTTGCTAGGACCTATACTCTTCATTTTCTGTGTCCCATATTAAAGTAAGTTGTCACTAAAATATTGAGGCAAAATTAAAAAATGGATAAATATAGAGTTTAAAAACTTTATCAAACAAAATATTTATGATTTTAACATCAAATAAAGAAGGAAATGACTAAGTGACCAGGCAAGTTCATTAACTCTCAAGTGCAATTTCAGGGGTGCTAAATAATCTATGTATATTACTAAGTCATTGTCTGTATAACAAAATAATTCCATTTTTGAAGTTCACGTCATTTATTGACATGTGCAACATTTACTGAATTCAAGTTTTAGAGAGGAACTGGTATGTGGATCTTGAAAAAAAAAATGCAACAGAAGATTTCCTTTATGCCTTTAGGAGCTTGTAATCTAATTAGGGACATTTTAAATACCGAAACCGATTTTCTGTAATTTAATTTGCTATTACTGTGGATTATTGCAGATTACCCTAGTAGACTGCTGCTTAACAGCTGAGGAAAAGATAAGTAGAAGAGAAACTGTCAGGTGGGCTCAAGGATGAAAGGCTTCCTGAAGAAGATGAGGTTTACCCTATGCGTAGTAGATAATATGCTTTCCATTGCAAATAGCAGAAAGTCCAACTCACATAAAAAATAAAGGAGATTTATCGGCTCCATAACAGAAAAGTTCAAAAGTAGATCTGGTTTCTAAAAAGGATTAAAACTGAGGTACAAAATGTCATCAGGGTCTGGCTCCATTTCTTTTCAATCCTTTGTGTCTGCCCTCCTTGGCATGTTATCATCATATTCAGACACCGCTCTTTCAGTACCAACGATGATTGTAGAATGCAGACTTCGTACACTCTTCTTGCTCTCTAGAGGGTGAGTTATCCTGGAAGAATCTCTGAACAAATTACTGTGGCTAGTGGGGATTTGCATGTCCTCCATCCCTGCCATTTAGAGAGAAGTTTAAATTCTCAGAAACACCCGTATCTCAAATGGAAGCAGGAAACTATTAGGAAAAAGAAAGGTGAGGGTGGGGTGGGGGCAGATAAATTCTAGGAAAGGAGTAATAAACTTTAGCTTTATTTGGAAGTGCACTTTAATGAAGAAGAATATAGGCTTGTAGAAAGGGTTATGTAAGATTACATGCAGAAGGAGTGATATGCCAGTTAATAAGTTGTGTTGGATCATGAAAATTACCTTAACTAGCATGTTAAGAAATAGTGAGATATTAATGAATTAAGTGATGGGAAGATTTTGGATGGTCTTGAAGGTTAGCTTAAGCATGTTAATTTTAGAAGCTATATTATGAAATGTGTACCCTGGTGTAAAAGTTACCCCTCTAATAAAAATCATTTTCCCCCTCCAACTACTCTCCATGGATATGGCAGTTAGAAAAAGAGCAATTTCAAAGATGCCAGCAAAATTACCAGAAAAATTCTTTTAATGATGCATGAGAAAAGCAATAGCCTTAGGAAAGGCTGAAGTTACCCAAATGTGGTTGTCATGGACTAAAAAACTAAGTATGGCTTTTCTTAGTATGCATTGTAACTCTATCGGTAGTTTTATGTGCAAGTTGCCCAGCTCTCGCTGGAGAAATTGCCACGGAACTGCTCTCATCTTGATATCATCATCATCTAAGATGATCTCCTGAAATAAGGAATAAAATCTAAGAAGACAGGTCTTAGAACCTGCTGAGGGGGAAAAGTAACTCTTCTCATATCATTGTGACTGTTTCATTCTAGAGTTGGTACTGTGGACATACTCAAAGAAATCCCAGTGATTGGGAGTAAGCTGGTTTTTAATCTTACTTTGACAGCACTGCAAATGGGTGGGGTGAAGTCCTGGTGGAGGTTACGGAGGAAGGCTCCTAGCCAGTGTGCTCTTAGAGTAGTGACTTCCAGTCATCCTTGTAAGTAATTCTCTGCATTGTACTTACCTTCCATTTTACGTGAATCTTTAGTAAAAATGTACATCTGAATGTATAGTTTCATCTTTGCTGAACCATAGAGAATCAGAATGAGCTTATACCAGGCCTGTAATGGAGCAACTAAAGGGATCTTTCTGACTTCTCCTTTGATACCAGGGCAGTGTTAATAGTGAGGAGAGGAGCAAAAAATGGAGCCATGGTCTTAGGAGGGTCAGCAGCAGCAATGGAGACTGAGAGGAAGAAACACTAGAGTACAGGAAGACACTCGGAAATATTTCAGAGTAGAAGCAAGGCTCTCAGCAGGGGATTCTCATAAGTAGCTGAAGACACTGTTGGGAGTTATTAAACAAGAATGTAAATTTATATCAAAAGCTGGTAAGGTAAGACATTTTGGCTAATATTATAAGAAGCCAGGGTAATAATGGTAGAATGACAGTATTGGAGGAACATCATATAATACTATTAGCCATGCTTAGGGTAGATAAGAGGGCAGAAGAAACTAAAGATTGAGGGATCAGTGGAAGAGTGGATAAGAAATAAATCACTTCGATAAATTTTAAATTCCTGTTTTTCTAAGGAATCTGCAAGCTTTTGGGTTGAGTAATAGGTGTGTTGTGAATGGTGTGAGTTAATGGCAGTTGAAAAGAAAGTAGTTGACTCTAGGGAGGGAAGAAAATGAGAGAATGGGATCTAAGTTTCTTGTTCCAGTTTTCATTTCTTGCACACCACAGTTCAGTCTAGATCTGGAAGTGACATCGCGTCTTCCCTTCCAAGAGCACTGCCGTGATTCACAAATAGCCCATTTCATATGTTCTTTACTTTGCTTAGAAGTATAGCTTGATCAGAAAAACAAAACTAAATGTTTCCTGATGCTGGCCATGTTTGTATTCCTCTATATTGTGGAAATAAGTTTAGGAGACATAGAGTATACAGTGCAATTAGTATTCCCATTTGTATTTTTGTGGGTATGATAAATTTGGGCATAACAAATCATATTTCTAATTGCCAACTTATACCTGTGTCTCTTAACATGAAACAAAAGCCTAAGTAAAGCAGCATGTTTCCCATGGAATTGTTGTATTAGACTGTAAAGAATTATTGTTTTTTTTTTTTTAAATGTGTGCACTAAGTGTACCTTGTGCGTTTTTTATTAAGTACTGTGCTGAACCAGAGGGAGAACTGAATGGTTAGGTGGGCTTGCTATGACAAGAAGACAGCAATTTGACATGTGGTGATATCTAAGCTTTAATATCACCAACTACCCTTGATAAATTTTGAATCACTGATTAATTTACAGCTGCCCATGTGCTTCATTAGCTGGAGAATATTTAGCTCTAATTTTAGGGATCATTTTCATTTTGGATAATTTTAATTATTATCTGATTTAATTTTCATCATTTATCTATAGACCAATGTCACAGAAAAGTGGATAAAGTATTGTGTGTAGATATATTAAAGTGACTTCTAAATAATTTAATTCACAATGGAAAATTAAATATATTTCCAAATAGGAGAAATCCTGTGTTAGATTACAAAAGTTTTGTTTAGCTCAAAATATTTAAAATATTAGCCTAAAGTCATTGAGAATTTCAAATATAACATTCCCTTTTCAAATTCTGCTTCTTTAGAAGAATTCAATTTTTTTTTTTTTTTTTGCTAAAATATCATGCTTTAAGTTGCTGAACTATAATATATAAGTTGGTGGTTTCCTATTCTCTAATGCTAAAGTTAAGTGTGATAAAAGATTTTTCAAAGGATTTAAACTTTAAATGGTGCATAAACGTTTACTTAAACAGCTCGACAATATTTTATACTCATAAAAATATCTCTTTGAAAAACAAATGTAAAGATTTCCTTTGCTAAAGCCGTTTGTAACTTAACATATTTGGGAGATGTTTAATATTTAAAACTCAATAAAAGTAAAACTTATTGTTTACAAGTTTCACATAAAGCTTGGTAGTGAGTTGCTTCGTTAGAGGTAAAGTTTTTCTTCTCTACTATCGTCTTCGTTTCTCTCTTCTTTCCTTGCCTCTCTTTTTCTTTCTCCCCCTTCCTATTAATTGAAAACAATTCTGCTGTGATTGGGAAATAAAAATGCCAGTCACAATGCTGCAGATGTCTTAGATATATGGTCATTGTTTAGCTCTTGCCGTGTGAAAATGAAGAGAAGAGCATGGATGGGAACCTCCTTGAAGGCATGAGGCCTATTTTATTTATTACATTTCCCTGTGCTAACACCAATAGGCACTTTCATTATAAACCCCAGTAAAATAATCATATAAAAACTATCCCGATTTTACTTCTGATTGCTGTTGTATGCTTATTATAAAGTTTTCAACTTCAGGATTCCTTGAATCCTTTTATAACATTAGTTAATTTCATGGTCTTTTCCTTGACCATTGAGTTTAGTTATGATATCAGTTATTCCTAGTCGTTTTCTATTAATATTTTACCTTTTATTTTTAATACATCTGTGAAGTTTCCTGGATCTTGGTATTTGGAAATAAATTTTGAAATTTCGAAGTGGTATTTTTGCTTTCCTTTTTTTTTTTTTTAAAAAAATTAAAGTTTAGTTTTAAGTGGAGTTTAACTTCTTTCTGTTACAGAAGACCAATTAAATTGACTGTAAGAATATGTCATTAAAAATGTTCTTGAATACCACATTTTTAAAATATTGATTCTGGATGAAAGAGCGGGAAAGAATTCTCAACATTAGCCTTGTACGACTTGGCAGGAAAGTGGGAATTGCACAGTCCTGTTGATACTCCATGGTTAGAAAGACCAATCCTTTCTGCATGAAGCTTCTAAGTATCATAACTGATGCTAACTCTCCTAATGGATTTCCATGAGATTCTGGTTAGAAGTTTATGTTCCTGTGATACTTTGAAGTACAATATATGGTCTTTGTTCCGATTCCTGTCCCTTTCCTGGCATACAGGTCTTAAAATACTTGGACTCTCATGCTAATGAGTTGACCTAGGGCTGGCAGCCACTAGATAGCTTCAGGATGGGGGCTGGTTACCAGGGGAACCAACTTTGTGATTAGAGAGTTGGGACTTTAGCCCACCTTCCAACCTCCAGGGAGAGGAGAGGGACTGAAGATTAAGTTGATAACTCATGGTCTATGATTTAATTAATCATGCCTCTGTAATGAAGCCTCCACAAAACCCCAAAAGTTCTGGTTAGGAGAGCTTCTGAATAAGGATATCTGAATACATAGATGTTCCTGGAGGGTGGAGCACCCAGGGAGGGCATGGAAGTTCCACGCCCCTTCCCCCATACCTCAACCTATGCATCTTTTCTTCTGCATCCTTTTTAATATCCTTTATAATAAATGGCTAAATGTAAGTGTGTGCTGCCCTGAGTTCTGTAAGCCACTCTAGCAAATTAGTAGAAACTGAGGAGGTGATTGTGAAAACCCCAATGATATACCATTGGTCAGAAGTTCCAGAGGCCTAGCCTTGTGACTGGCATCTGAAGTGGGGGGAGTCTTGGGGACTGAGCTCTTAACTTGTGGGATCTGAAGGTGTCTTCTGGTAGACAGTGTCAGAATACACTTAGATAATAGGAAACCCAGCTGGTGTCCTTTGAAGAATTGATTGCTTGCTTGCGGGTGGTGAGAAATTCCTATCCATGTGGTCACAGAAGTCTGTCTTCTGTGTTGATTGTTGCTAAGTAAGAGTATAGGAAAAGCATATTGGTTTGTTTATTCCCATATTGTCAGCTCCTAAGTCTTGTATGATTCCAGATGAGAGTATGATTGTTTAGATATTAAAATACAAACTTCATTCCATAGATATCTGATAATAAATAGATAACCGATTTTCCAAAGACTATTTTGTTTATTGCTTTGCTGGAACAAACGTTTAGGCAATGAGTCAATGCAAACAGGGAAAAAGCTCCCTATTTCCTTCTAATTTTTAAATTAAAATATTTATAATAAGTTATAATTTTGAAAAATCCGCTCATAAATCAATGCAGATTGACATATCCATCACTTACCTTATATGAGATGAGTTTTTCAGTTATTTAGGAAGTTTCAGAAAAAATGTTTGGCAATCTGGATGCAGGTATTTTGAAAAATCCGCTCATAAATCAATGCAGATTGACATATCCATCACTTACCTTATATGAAATGAGTTTTTCAGTTATTTAGGAAGTTTCAGAAAAAATGTTTGGCAATCTGGATGCAGGTTTGATGACCTAATTCCATGTTTAAAATATTAGAAACATTTCACATGCTTAAATTTTCTTTAAAATATTTGTGATTACAATTTATTCAGAAGGCTTGGGTATCTACATGCTATGATTTTTAAGTTCGTAAAGTGATGTTCATTGTTATTTCTACAGCTGGAAATTCTGAGCACAAGGAAAGTAAAGACTGGAACATTTTTCCCTTAGAGCCAGAGTAAACACACACATGGTTATTTTGGAAGGCCCTTCTGACACTAGACTGTCAAGTACTTGGCATTCAAATTTGGGGTTACTAGTAATGAAAACATTTACAGAGCATGAATGCCTCTGAAAGCCTTAGAATGTAAATGCTGAGAAAGAACAGTTTCTATAATGCAAAATTGAAAGTGTTAACTTTATTGCAGTCCATATAATTAGAGTCATGTGTCTTTTAAAGAGGAGAGAAATGCTTCATTAGGCGATTTTGTCGTTGTGCGGACATCACAGAGTGTACTTACGCAAACCTAGATGGTATAGCCCGCTATATATGGTATAGCCTACTGCTCCTATGGGAGTAATGCACTGAGCTATGATGCCCTGACTTCACCAGGAGAAAGGAATTTTTCAGCTCCAGTGTAATCTTATGAGATCACCATTGTATATGTGGTCCCTCATTGACTGAAATGTCGTTATGTGGCATGTGACTGTGTATGTATGAAAATTGTGGGGATCTTATTTATGAAAACAAGGTCACAAAAACAAAGATTGAAAATTCTGTTATCAGAAGTTGGGAGTCACTTGAATTCCCTTTATACAAGCATTAGCTAAAATATTTACCCCAAAAGGCCTATTTAAATTTGTATTGACATTTCAGATTTATTGGCAGTGTGGATAAAAACAGAGAGAATTATCATTTGAAATTATAAACAATTGCTGCACTGTGTCAAGTCAGAATATCTTGAGGGCGAAGAAGATGACAGAGTAATAATAACAAACAGATATTATGCAAAACTTTTATGTATATTTTTATTCACTTGAAAAAGGATATGCTTTTTCTAGAGGAATGAAAATTATGCATAAAATATAATCTTTCTTTATTTTATCTCTGCTTACTAGCACCTCAGGCTTTCCCACAACTTATTATAATGGATTGAATTTTTGTAGTTCTTAAAATCTCTGAAATAGCGTTATAAGGTACTGAGAAAAATAATTATTTCTTGATTCATGAAAAATAACTGTTTCAAATTTAGTTTTGCCTGGTTTGCATCATATTTTGATAGCATGGTATAGGCATAATACCATGCTATCTATACCAAGACAGAAATATGACAAAATATGTGCCCAACACTGTAAAGGCTTCGGATAGGATATATCTTTTTTTGAAATAGTGTTTTAGAATCTGTTGGTCAGTGCATGGTTAGGGTCATAGAGGGAATATTGCTGTACTCATTAGATAATGTGGTTTCTATTCAGGGTGCAAATGATGTTTACCTGCAAAATGTAGACCACAAGTAAACATAAGCTGGAGCCATAATTCAAGAGAACAGGCTATTTATCTAGTTGAGAAATATCAAGAAACAGCAACAAATCTATTAGACTGCTGTCGCTCTCTCCCATACGTGCTCTCTGTAGACAAAATGGGTTGCCTTAAACTCTAACCACATCACACTATTTATGATTCCATCAATATGTTGAGTACTTTCATGCTTTCTTGATGTCCCATCTGCTTAGAATGGCTTTTCTTTTTGTCTCTGTCTAATGATTGCTTATATTAAAATAAATTTCTCTTAAATAAAGTCCTCTCTGATTCAGCCCAAGGAAAAATTGACCACAAGCTGTAACTCTTTGGTTATTTAAAAATTATTTGCTTATATCTTTGTTTCCACTTTTAGATTATATTTATCAAAGGAACAAGACCACACCATTTGCTTTCCTTTTATTTTTTTTAACTTAAAGCAAGAGAAATTTTTTCTCTTACAGTTCTGGATGCTAGAGTTCTGAAATATCACACTCCTCAGGACTGATGTTTGGTGAGTATATCCTGGAATGGCCTTACTGGTTGTTTATGGACAGAGACTATTGGATTAGTTGACATATATATGTTATTGGTTGCTAAATATTTCAATATTCAGCCTTATTCGCTCCCCTCTCTAATTCTCATTTCAAAGAATTGTTTGCGAAGAATTAGAAATAGGTAATAGAGAACTATCTGAAGGAAAAATAAGGCTGTTATTCATTTTAGAAAAATAAAAAAAAAAAAAGTAAGAAAGGGAATGCAGTTGTAATAAACTTGTAAACTTGTAAACTTGAGTCTCATAGTCATAATAATATTAAATCTGAACATTGACTTACCTCAGAATAGTGATATAACTATATTGAGAGGGTGGATACAAGAGGGAAGAATGGTGTGGTGTGGTCATGGCATAAAAGTGGCAAGGTTCAGATAATAAAAGCCAGATAAGAGATAGTCTAAAATTGACCAAGCAGCCATATAAACATATAACAGACTATTTAGAAATGTAAAAGTAAAGAGCAGAATAACCTGCTAAAGAATTTATTTCCTCTCTTCTCAATTAGAAATACACTTCTTATATTATTTTAGTGATTACACTAGAAATCAGAATTTGCATACTTGATTTATTAAATTCCAAATATACTCAACACTTGTGTTCTCCTTTCAGACAATATAAGAACTGTAGAACATTTAATCTCCATTTAACCCCCAAGACTTACATGTTATTGTTTGGGTATATTTTAATTCTAATTTTTAACCACAAAATATATTTATTATTGTTTTAAATGGCCATTGTTCATTTCTCACTTGCTCTGTTCATTATTCCTGGGATCACTGTCTTTTTTTAAAGTATCTCCTTTAGAAATCCTTTTGATGAAACAAGGTGTGCCTCGCACTTGGGTAGAGGACAGTGCTGTGCTGGGCAATGGGAATCTTTCATACAGAAGAAATCTTACAGGAAGAATTTTAACATAAAACAAAAAGAAGTTGAGGTTTTCTGGTTGAATTAGGTTAGGTACCTAGAATCCTATTCTATCATCTGATCCTGTTTTAGGCTTCAGTTTTCTCATCTGTAAATTGAAGCTACAGAACAAAATGACAACTTTTCTCATCTACAGTTCCCAATTCTTTGATTATCTAAGATGATCTCACTCTGGTAATAAAATCTATCAATTTACTATCATTCAAAAGCAGAATGGCCTGCTATTTTTTGTTTGTTTTTTATTGTTGTTCATGTATAACTCCTTTATCAGCTATCTCCCCAAAGCAATACCCACAGAATTAAAAAGAGAAGAAAATAAATTGTCAGATTAACCCTGTAAAATTTTGCCAGGGACTTCTGTCCTTATCTCAACCTATTGGTACTGTTAGAGGGATGCGATGGTGAAGCTAGGGTCATGCAGCTCCTGTAATTTCATTGGGGATCAAGGTTTTGAAGAACTCTCATGCAATTTCAACATAGCCCTCAACCCCAGGGGACAGCATTCATGTTGCATTTTAGGTAAATAGTGCCCCTGGCACTCCAGGAACTTCAAAAAAATTATATTCTGGCTTTTATACATTTGAATTATAGCCCTTTGAGTTGTTTGTGCACCTTGGTCCCAAGTGAGAATCCTTCTGCCCAAAGGTAAAACCTTGCACAAAAGGTTTTTTGTTTGTTTGTTTTTTAAAGATAATAAAGAAAGCTTCCTGAGGAAAAAGATGGTAAATAAGATACAGGGGAAGAGAAGTCAAGGAGTTTTGACTCCTGCTTATAGTTCCTGTTATGAGAGCAGACTTTAAGCAGTCACAAGATACAAGCTTAATTGCATAATATGGTAATTTCTTAAGATCATTAGAGCAGCATCCATAGCAATGGGCATATGTTACTTCCATGTCTTTTCATTTTTATAAGCTCACCTCCCTCCCAAACAGGAAAAAAAAAATTCCACAAAATTATTTTCTGCTTTGCTGGAAGAGAAAAAGCATAATTGACACAACTGTGCGCTCACAGTAGATGATGCAACTAAACTTATTTTACTAACAATTTCACTGAAGGGGCATTTTTTGAAGGATAGAAAGGCATTTTCACAATCAAATTGTCTTTCAATTTTCTCCTAGGTAGTAAAGTTAGAATAACAGATGTCCTGAAAAACTGTATTCATGACATCTTTCTTCCTGCTTTCCTACCTATAGATTTCTTCACAATTGTGAGCTTTTGTAAATATATAAGACTATATGTCCTTGGTTTCACTCTATTTTTTTCCTGAACATATTTGATAATTGCTCTATAGAAAGAGGAGAAATAATTTGATGTGATTTATTATAAGGGAAAAGTAACTTTCAAATTCTTCCAATCAGTTATTATTCTCAGGCTTTAATCTTTTTAGGGGGATAAGGCACTTACTTTTCTGCCAGCCTTCACCGTTGCCACTTACATTTCTTTTTCTTCTATCTTTAATGATACCCCATCTTATTTATCATTCATCCATTCCTGAGATGTCTTCAATTCCTTACTTTTTTATGTAATACATTTTGCCACTCACCTCTTCTGATTCTATGCTTATCCATCTTCATTTGAACAGTTAAATATAGTTAAAAATCTCACTCAACTGCTAGTGAATTTAAAGACAGAAAAAACCTATACACTATTATTCTGCTTAATAGGTAAATAAAGTGAAATGGATATACTGTATAACGTATGTACAAGAGTACTTCAAAAAGTTCATGTTAAATGAAATTATAAGATAATACAAATCCTTTCATGAACTTTTTGAAGAACCCTCATATGTATTTAATTTTCACATAAGACAACTTATATTTTGAAGATGCAAGTGACAAAATCTTCTCTGTTAGCTTTCTTTGTTAATTAACCTGAAATGCACCACAGATTCAAATATGTTTGCAGGTATAACCTTCCCATTGGTTAAAGGATATCTTACTTGTTAGTCTCAAACCGAGTAGCCTTTGGTGTTTAAGAGTTTAGTAGAAATAAATCTAGCAAATCTTTTGAACTAATGAGCATTTTTTCCCCAGTAATCCTCAACTACATTGATACTGCTTGAATGTTATATATTATTCAGCTATTTTGAAATTTTACTTTACTCTTGTTGAAATTAGTGCAATCATATTACAGTTGACTAATGAATCATTTAATGAGAAGTAATGTAAATTATATTTCTATCCATGTTTTAAACATTTTCAAATATAAACTATGCATACATTCTTTAAGAAGTTGTAATAATGTTTACAAGAGGACACTAAAAAGTATCTTGTTTCATACTATAACAAGTATTTGTTAACTGTCTTCTGATCATTTCTTTCCCTCTTCTTAATTTCCAGAAGCATTTAATTTCCTTTCAGTGATCTTTAGGGTTTTAGAGAATCTGCTTCTACCCTGGACTCTGAGTGGAGTATGTAAGCTAAAATAAGTATCTTATTCCATACTCCTAGCCTGAATCAGGGGTAGTACAATGATTTAAGATGTTCTAATTAGAATAAATAACAGGAATTCTGCTGGGAATACAGGATTTAAGATGCATGCTCTTTCTCCTTCTAGATTTTTAAGCAAGTAATTCAGAATATGCAGAATTATCTGATGATGTAGGTTCAGTCACAATGAGAGCCAATACCACATATATTACTCAGCTTGCCTTACACTATCACACATAATAAACATCTCTCAAATCCCAATTGCTTATGACAACAAAGTTATATTGGTTTCTCTCATTACATGTTGGCTGCAGGCCATTGCTGGTCAGTGACAACTCAGTGCTTCATGTAATCTTTGTGCATTTATCTTTTCCATTTGAGGATCCAGGTGGAAGGAGCAGTCTCTATTTGGGCAATGTAGTCCTCATGGTATAAGTAAAAGAGCTAGTCAGTGAGCCCAAACACCCAAGTGCTCAGAGCTTCTGCTTGGGCATGGCATACTTCATATCCATTCACCTTATGTGAGCCAAAGCAAATCTCACAGCTGACTCCAAGATTAATTGGGCAGGGTGATTAGGAAGCTAATGAGTAAAGTCAATTTGCCTTTATGTATAGCTTGTATAACTTTCTGGAATTTTGCACCTACCAAGAGATAATGGTTATTAAAAAGTAAGATACAGTTAAATGTTATTAAAAGTTGAATTTTAGTCTTAACTATTGGGATAAAAATGATGTCATTTTAAATAATGATTTTCCTTTGGTTTTAATGAGAGAAATATATAGTAAAGACTTCTGAAACATCCAGTGGAACTCCTCTAAATTCACCAAATGCTTCTCCAGATGTCTACAAGTGTCAAATTAAACTTGCAAACTATTTTGCTTCATGTGGGATTTTTAATTGAAGAATCACTCATTTTCTTCTTTCTTCAAAATTGCTGACATTTGGTAATTGATAGCGTTGTAGAGAAAAACTTACTTTCAGTAAAGTTCTGTACTTGTCTTTTCATAATGCCCTTGAAGTTTTCAAAATTTACACGTGGTGGTGAATGACACCTTTATTAAATAAAGCTTCCATGCTGCTTTATCAAGAGGTTATCTAAATAAAAAAAAATTACTTTCTTAGTTAACCATATTTTTCTCTTAAAATGAAACGATTGCTATGTACATCACAAAATTCTTAAGGCATATGTGAGTCCAGACTAAATTTCTTGCTTGTTTAAATATAATTTCTTGAAGCAAATCTGAAAAATATGTGCCTAAAAAAATGTACCTGAAATTTTGTTATACAAATTAAAAACAAAGGCAATCAAGAATATTTTTGATTGCTTTATGTATTAATTCAAAAGATTACCATTATGTAATCTGTTAACTAATCATATTGTAGAAGGTTTAGAAATAAGTAAAAGGAAAGAAAGTCATGAAACAAACAGGGCGTGAAGGAACAAACAGAAATTGTCTCTGTTTAATTGATGATGATAAGGGTATCTGTCAGGTGGCTCACATAATCAGCATGAAGGTAGAGAAGCAGGACTGGGCAGGATCTAAGGAAGTCTGCATAGCCACAAGCTTGTTACAGGAAGTGTTTGTTAAGGGCATCATTGCAGGCATAATAAGCCCTGGCAGGTAACATTTCTGGCCCTGATGCTAGTGGACAATTAGCTAATATGCTGCTGGACTTCATATCTTTTCGTATTTGTTTTATATCACATCACTAGGCTGTCAGCTCCTTGGTAGCTGCTTCACAGAACCTTAGAACTGACACTGTATCTTTAGTCACTTACCCAACAATGTTCATTTTCCTCAGCAGCAGCTACTGATTGGCTGCCCTGGGTCACATGCCTAACACTAGCTGCTAAAGTTTGTCTAGAGAAACATATTTTCACATACTGTAGTGGTGGGAGAGAATTGCTTGCCATGCTGGATATTTGCATTCTGGGCAGCAGCAGCTACTGATTGGCTGCCCTGGGTCACATGCCTAACACTAGCTGCTAAAGTTTGTGTAGAGAAACATATTTTCACATACTGTAGTGGTGGGAGAGAATTGCTTGCCATGCTGGATATTTGCATTCTGGGTAGATAAGACAACACACTGTTTATCACTGTCCCTTGTGATCTCATCACACAAAAATGGGATCATTAACATTTTGATCACCTCCTTCTAATCATTTTTATTATAGCCAGTACACCAAATAAAACATTTTCTCAAAAGACTCAGTTTGGTAAAATGAATTGAAGTTGAGAGAAAAAAAAAACTGGGTGTTATCTGCATCTCATATGACAGATAAAATGTTAATGATCTTAATACTTGAAGAAATTTTGACAAAACAAAAATTTCAATTAAAAATTGACAAAGGACATGAACAAGTAATTCAAAAAGGAAATTAAAATGGCTATTAAATATATGAAAACATGTCAACATAACTGGTATTCAAGGAAACACACATAAAACAATGATCTGTCACATTTTTGCTTGTCAGACCAGGAAATATTAAAGGATTGACAATGTTCAATGCCAGTAACGACATGAGGAAACCAGCACTCTTGTAGTAAATTGACACTCCCTATAGGGAAGTTTGCAAATAAATTTAAACTACTAAAACAAGAATATTTTAACACAGATATTCTTTTTTTCTAGGAATTTATCATAAAAAACATGAAATAAATGTGGGATGATATGTCAAAAGATAGTTATTACAGTATTGCTTATAATAAAGTGTTAGAAATAAGCTAAGTGACAAAAAATTGAGAGAGAAAGAGTGACAGAGAGAGAGAGTGAGAGATGTTGAGAAGTTTGTTCCAAACAAATTCAAGTGTATATCGGTTACCTTCAGTTTTAGAGCAGTATGTGAATTTTATTTTCTTTTTTGTATCTGTTCTTATGGCTGAAATTTCCTATGTGAACATTTATTATTCTCATAAATAGAAAAATAATTTCCCCATTTTTTCTAGAATTTTGGAAGTGATCATGTTGGTGAGGGCAGGGAATCGTTGGTGTCTCTTGGAAATGCACGTCTTTCATGTATTTTTGGAGTTGATACTGAATGGCCACTTAGGTCTGAAAACCAACACCAATGACATTTTTTATTTTCAGAAAAACTTTTGGGGATAGAGTGAGGGTGGAAATCAAGATTCCCAAAGAATTTTCAAATGACATTAAGTGACAAGAGAGGAAATCCAAATAGCTAACAAACATGTAAAAAAAGACTCTCAACCTTATTAGTAATCAGAAAAGTGTGATTTTAAATTATGATGAGCTACTCTGACACATGCTTGAGATTGACACAAATTAAATAGAAATACCAAGTGTTGGTAAGAATATGAGACAATGGGAACAAGTACACTATTGGTGGATCATAAGCTGGTGCATTTACTCTGGAAAATAGGTTTGGTATTATGCAGCAAAATTAGAGATGGATATATCCTATGACTTAGCAATCCCAATCTAGCTGTACACTCTAGAGAAAAACCACATATGTGTACAACACATGTTCATAGCAGCCTTTTTTATAATAAGCCCCAAATAGAAACAACTCAAATGTCTGTCAGTAAAATTTGAACATTTTGGTATATTCATAAAATAGAATATTATATGATACAACGTCTAATATGGATGAACATATACATACTAATGAGTGAACAAAAGAGCCAAAAATGTATGTTCAGTATGATTTAAATTTTATACTTTTAAGAAACTGGAAAAAATAAACATTTTTTGTTTAAGGATTTATAAATAGGAAAATGTAAGAATAAATTTTTTTATAGAAATCAGAATAATGGTTATCTCTAGTGGGAAGGAAGGAAAATGTAATAGGGAGGGACAAATAGAAAGCATTTAAGACACTGACAATGTTCTGTTTCTAAAACCTAGGGTGGTTATAATTATTTTTGTAATTTACTTACATTTTTTATATACATTCCTGATTATAATAATATAATTTAAAATTAAAAATTAAAAACACATAAAAAAATCTATGGCAGAAAATATAGTAGTTATTTCTATGTGCTTCTCTTGCATTTTCTATATCTGGTACTGGTGGTCCTTAGTAGATACAGCAGGGTTGTTAGAGGAGAATTGTACAGCAAAGATATTCTGAGCAGATTTCTCAACTGAGTTGAGAAATGTGTAGCTAAAATCCTCATTCTCTAACATGAAAGAACATATGTGAGAGGCATACAGCAAGATCGAAGCTGCAATACATAGTCAAGATAAAAATCACAAAAATAAGTTGAGAAGGATGTGAATTTTGCTGTTGTTAGGTAGAGTGTTCTACAAATCCAACATGTTAGATCCAATATGTTAGATCTGATATGCTGATAACATTGTATAGTACATCTATAACTTTACCAAATTTCTGTCTATATGTTACTGACAGAGGTGTTGAAGTTTCCAACTACAATTGTGAATTTGTTTACCTCTTTTAATTCTGTTAGTTTTTGCCTCATGTATTTTGTAGCTCTGTTGTTAGGTGCATACACAATCAGAATTGGTATATCTTCTTGGTGAACTACAATTTTTATTATTATATAATGCTCCTCTTTATCCATGGTAATCTGCTCTTAAGATTACTTTGACTGATTTTATTTATTTTTTTATTTTTTAAGAATATGCACATTTATTTGTTCAATAACAACATAAACTGAAAAACAGATGAATAACAAAATACTCTGTAGAAAGCAGGGTTTCATATTTTCCAAAAAACTGGAGATATAAAACATTAAAATTTACATATTTCATTTTTATCTCTTCAATTATTTGTAATAAACTCTTCCAAAAGCATGCAAATATCAAATTAATTTCTAAAGAGGAAGATGAATAAACTTTTCATAGGTAAATTAAATTCTAAGCATATCAAGTTCAATTAATAAAAAGAAACTAAGAGCAGATATTAAATATCTGAGTTCAGCAAGATAAATTGCATAAAAATCAGTAAAATAGAATATAAACGCAAGGGCATTTTTAAAAGTTTGTGGAAAAATAGGATTGAAAGATAATGAAAATCTTTCCATGATCTTTTTTTCTTGTTTTGCTTTGTTTAAATTTTTCCTTTTTTTTAAAGTTAAAAAGAGAAAGATCAGAAAATATGCTTTCTCACCACTATAACAGAAAGAAATACAGAAAATTCACAAAAGTATGGAAATTAAACAACACTCTCCTAAATAAACAACAGGTAAAAAGAAAAGTCACAGGGAAATTAGAGAGTACTTTGAGATAAGATCAAAGCACAACATATCAAAATTTATATGATGTAGGACTCA
>NW_007731686.1:0-1330 GCF_000696425.1 Galeopterus variegatus
TAAATAAAGAATGTCCACTTTGCCAGGGCTGCTCGTTTTTTCTTTCAACTCCTGCACAGGACAGGGCAGAGGGGTCTGTGATCCAGCCTGACAATTGGCATAGTCGGCAGGATTCTGAGCAGGCAAGGGAGCCATTAGGCCCTTGGGTGGAGGAGGAAATGTGGCTGCCCATGAGTGTGTGGTATCCTGTTGGCCAGGGTCTGTGAAAGGGCGCATGCGGAATAAAGTGGAACTTCTCTGGTGAACTGTCAGCCCGGGTCTCATGTGCGCCCTTTCATTGGTGCCGAAACCCGGGAAGGAGTTCACCCCACGCCAGGGGATTCCTTCCTCGGACTTCCTCGGACTCCTCCGTGACCGCCCCGGGACTGACGGTCCACCCTCGTCCATTTTCTCCGGTGCTGGCATCCTTCATCCACCACTGGCTCATCTGTTAAGTAAGCCCCTATTCTTTTTGTTGGGCTTGTAGATTATTCAAACCTTCACCCTAATCACATTCCCCCGGCTCCAGAGGCTGAGCCCCCATTCCTCTCTCTCTCTCACACTCCTCTCCAACCTTCCTCCTTCCAGTTCCTGGACCTCCATTAACCTTCCTCCTTCCAGTTCCTGGACCTCCATTGTTCACCAAAAAACCCTAGCGCTAGGTCCCTTCCGGCTCCAGGCACAGTCGCCTCAGGGAAGTGAGGGTCTGGGTGACAACCTACACCCCCTTCCTTCCTGGGTTCATCCTTGAACCCATTCCCTGGGAATGGCACGACTCATTGGGGACGCCCTCTGAGTCCCGTCATTCTCATCCAGCCGAAGGGCTCATTTCAACCCCCTCAGGTAACTTCACTGCCATCTTCTGCTTCGCCTAGTCAGCCTGTTCTCCCTCCTTCCTCCTCCTCCCCTGTTTCTTCCAGCCCCACCTCACCACCATTTCCTGTCCCTCAACCCCCACAAGCAGCTCCACCGCACAAACCCTGCCCTCCCCATTGACCCCCAGGCAGTCCCCGACCACGATCCACATTGGGATTACAACACACCACAGGAAATTCAGGCCAGAGACCACTTTAGTTCCTGCCTCCTGGCTGGTCTCAAAAAGGCTGCCCACAAAGTTGTTAATTTCCAAAGGGTCCAAGATGTTCTCCAAAAAAAGGAAAAAACTCCATCTGAGTTCCTTAACTGACTAACTCAGGCTCTCCAACAATATACCAATCTAGATCCCTCTTCAGAAGAAGGACGCCACGTCCTTATGACATACTTTTTAGCTCAATCCTACCCCAACATCATGGCTAAGCTAAAAAAAACTAGAACAGGGCCCTACTACTCCCCAGACTGAAATTTTATCAGT
>NW_007731686.1:2234-5148 GCF_000696425.1 Galeopterus variegatus
GCAAACAAAAGGCTGATCTGGCCAACCTCCAAATGCTGGCCAAAATGATTACTCATCCTTCTACGTGCCCTTCTGGGCCCTCTGCCTCCAAAACTCCCCCTGGCGCTTGCTTCAAGTGTGGCAAAGAAGGTCATTGGTCAAAGAACTGCCCATCACCCAGAAAGCCCACCAAGCCATGTCCTAACTGCCATGAAATGGGACATTGGGGCTCAGACTGTCCACTCACCCGAAGGGGAGACTGGCCTAACGGACCCCAGCCATCCTGGGCACCTCAAACACCTCTGGTGGGACTGGCTGAAGAGGAAGAAGACTGATGGGGCCCTGGGTCCTTCTCGGCCATGACCATCATGAGAAGCGAGCCCAGGGTAACTATTGTTATGGATGGCCGACTCGCCTCCTTCCTCCTGGACACAGGAGCCACTTTCTTGGTCTTAAAGGAGTTTCAGGGCCCAACCACACTTAACATTTCTCCTATAGTCGGGGTAGAAAAAATATATATATACCCCCGCAGAACGCCTCCACTAACTTGCCATATTGAAGGCGTTCCTTCTCCTTTTTCCCACTCATTTCTGGTCATGCCTCAATGCCCATTCCCTTATTGGATCAAGACATTCTCGCTCAGCTACATGTCTCCATTTCCATATTTCCCCCATCTCCTACACCCCCTATCATCTTCACCACATAAGCCATTCCAAAAACTCTGCCAGGCTCTAGTCGTGGCCCCTGCTTTACACCTGCCTGACCTCACTAAACCCTTCTCCCTCTATGTACATGAAAGGGACGGACAAGCCCTGGGTGTGTTAGGACAAACATATGGCCCCTCCTTCGCCCCAGTAACATACTTGTCCAAACAACTAAATCTTAATGTCCAGGGCTGGGCTCCCTGCCTTCATGCCCTGGCTGCTGGACATCTACTACAAAAAGAGGCTTATAAATTAACATTTGGTACACCCTTAACCATACTCTCACCTCACCATCTAAAAGACCTCCTCACCTACAAAGCTCTACACTCCCTTCCCCCATCTAGGCTTTTAGGCTTGCTGTCCTCCTTCCTAGAAAATCCTGATATTACCTTTCTCCCGTGCTCGCCTCTAAATCCTGCTACCCTTCCCCCTATTCCCTATCCGCCTGACACTCCAATTCATAACTGTTTAGAAGCCCTCCAAAATTTCATTCCCTGTTACTCCTCCATTTCCGAGGGCCCTCTGCCTGAGGCTGATTACACCTGGTTCACGGATGGGTCCTCGTTCAGGAGTGGGTTTGAACATTGTGCAGGCTATGCCGTGGTTTCTTTAAACTCAATTATAGAAGCTCAGCCATTGCCATCTGGTACCACTAACCAACAAGCTAAACTCATTGCGGCCACTCGGGCCTGTATACTGGCAGAAGGAAAATCCCTTAACCTATACACAGATTCCAAATACATTTTCCACATACTTATATCCCATGCAGCAATTTTGAAAGAAAGAAGATTGCTCAACACCAAAGGCAATGCTATAACCAATTCTGCCTTAATAGACAAGCTCCTTAAAGCCTCTCGGCTACCCAAGCAGTTAGGAGTCTCCCATTGCAAAGCACATTAAAAGGACAACTCACCCATAACACAGGGAAATACTAAAGCAGACCAGGCAGCCTGAATGACTGCTGCTGCAAGTCCTCTCACTCCATACGTCACGCTCTTCCCCCTCATGCCAGGTACTTCAGACAACCCCGCTCCAACACCAGATGATAAATCTTCTCTTTTCCACCTTCTCCATCATTTCCACTCAAACCCTTGAAGTTTAACGCTCTTCCTCCAAACCTTTTTTCCTCTAACCCCAGCCGATAAAACTCTCTTACAGAAAATCTCCCACACATATGTCCTCATAAAAAAAAATCACGTTTACTTATCTGCTATACATACTCACATTTCTCAGGAAGAAAAAACACTTTCCTCAGGGATAAACGCCACCAACCAGCCCTCTCCCATCTACACTTGGCAACAAATTATTTCTGAAACTGTTCTCTTCCTTAACCAGACTTTCTTCAACTTCACCCCTCCTAACAATTGCTTCCTTTGTACATCTTTGCTACGCCCACTTCTGGCTGCTGTCCCTGTAAACATTACCTCGCTCCCTTCCAACTCTTCCTCTACACCCCTCAGCCTTCCTGATGTTCCTCTATGGGACCCTGATAACACCCCCATCCACACTCTAGTGTCCTATCACTGTTTTCTGGGATCATTCACCCCCTCACCCCATTCCTCATTCCATTGCACTAAAAATTCCACCATCACAAGCCACACAACGTCCCCACTGGGCACCTTTTTTGGTGCAATGGAACCCTTTCCACTTTTATCTTTTCTAATACCTCCATCCCTTGCTACCTAGTCACTATTGTTCCCCAACTAACCTTCTATTCCCGCACAGAGCTTTTCCACCTTTTCCATCCACCCCCAAGACAGCGTCGAGCCGCCTTTCTCCCATTCCTAGCGGGAATATCCTTAACAACATCAATTGGTACAACCGGCCTGTCGGGCGGGGCCTTGGGACATACTCTATGGGCAGTAAAAGACGTTAATAACAGACTACAAAAGGCCCTCGCCTCCACAGCTGAATCTCTATCTGCCTTACAAAGACAAATCAGCTCCCTAGCTAAAGTTACCTTACAAAACTGCCGAGCACTAGACCTCCTCACGGCAGAAAAGGGCGGCACTTGCATCTTCCTCCGGGAAGAATGTTGCAACTATATCAATAAATTGGGGCTAGTAAAAACCAATATTGTCAAACTCACCAACCTAGCCTCAGACCTCAGAGCCAACCACCCTGATCCTTTCTCGTCTTTTTTCCAAGGCTCACTTCTTGCGTGGGTATTGCCAATATTAGGGCCTGTAACCATAATACTCATAGCCTGTCTTTTTTTGCCTTACATCATA
>NW_007731686.1:6148-9583 GCF_000696425.1 Galeopterus variegatus
GCCCCCGTCCAGCAGGAAGTAGCTCGAAGATCATGGCGACCCATTCCCACAACAGAGGAAAAAGGGAGGAATGTAAGGACAACCATGAGAACTCAAGAGGAGGGGGAGGGGGAAGGCACTCCCTGGCAATATGGCGCCCTTCCGGGTTCTTCTCCGCAGTAAAAGCCCACCAGTGCCAAAACCCCAACCAGTCACAGGTCAGGGCTCACTTCCTGCCCAGCCCCGTCCAATCAGCTACCGCCCGTCCACCCCCTACCCAAACCCGGAATGTAGCTCCCTATAAATATACTCGCAGTCCTTGAATAAAGTGGAACTTCTCTAGTGAACTGTCAGCCCGGGTCTCTCGTGCGCCCTTTCAGTCTGGCTGCTGCTCACTGTACTACGAATCAACATGGACTAGGAACTCCATGAAGCAGCACGCCTTTGAGATTTGCAGCAGAAATCTCTAGGTAAAACCCTAGCTGCTTATCTTTTGCAGCTGTGGGACCTAGGGGTGGATGGCGTGATGTGCTCTGGTGAGGAGGTGGAAGAATTGGCTTCCATAACCATGCATCCATCCCTGTGGCAGTGGTTACAGAACAGCCACAGATACACACCAGGACAAGATAACCACTCCTTGATGGAATGGGTGAATGCATCTGTCCAGACTGTGTAGACAAACACTAGAGAACTGCCTGAAACTGTGAGTAGATGGCAAATGTATGCCGAGCTGGTTCAAATAATTCAGGAGCTGGGGATGCAACAGTCCATGTCTAACCCATGGCCTGGACGATGAACACTTCATGGGCAGCATGAGAGACATAGTGCTACAGAATGCTCCATCAATGTCCTTTGGGCCACTGGTGGCCATACTGGCCCCATATGTTGGTCCTATACATGGAGTGATGACTGTGATGGCCAGTCTGGGTGAAGCAGAGGGAAGGAGACAAGCAAACGGGGTCTGAAAGGTGGTGAAGACTAAACCCCCAAGAAATGCTCAGATTTTACCCTGAAGGGACTGAGCAAGACAAGCTGTATGAAGATGTGGTTTGACTTGCTTATGGCAGGAATTGATAGGGAAAAAATTGACTGGCAACCAAATGCAGTCTTGTTTGCCTTGTCGCAACAATTGTGCCCCAAACAGCATTTCACTAAATGTCAGAAAACAAGTGGCAAGGTACACCCAGTGTATTTGAAACATTTTATGGCTACTGCCGTGGAGGCAGATGGATTTTTCCTTTTTGGCTAGGGGCCAGGCTGCGGTGCTCAACTTTTGGGGGCAGATGAGGACCAGAAGCCTCATGTTGAACTGGTAATACATTGGTCTGAGACCAATGTACAGTGTGTGTTAGCGTTGGTGGACACCAGCGCAGAATGTAGCCTGATACATGGAAACCCAGATAAGTTTCCAGGGGCCACAATGAATGTTGATGGTTGTGGAGCACAGACTATTAGTCAAAGCTGTGTTTTTGCTGCTGAGCATTGAACGATTGCCCCCTCATGTATCTGAATACATCTTGGATATAGATGTGCTTATGGGTTACACCTGCAAACAATGGTTGGTGAATTCTGGCTGCAGATATGGACAGTAAAGCCTGTTCTGCAGGGACATTTCCAGCATGATCCACAGGTCTTACTCACGCCAAGGCATGCGGTCAATGTGAAACAGTATTGCCTGCAGGGAGGACATGCAGAGATAGGTGCCACTACGTTGGAGTTAGAATAGGTCAGCATCATTTGTCCCTCACACAATCCTTTTAATGCCCTGGTATAGCCAGTGAAAAAAGCCACATGATACCTGGAGGATGACGGTGGACTATCAAGAACTGAACAAAGTAGTGCCTCCTTTGCATGCAGCTATGCCTTCAGTTCATGACTTGATGGATCAGCTGACAACTCAGCTACGAATTTATCATTATGTACTGGACCTTGCAAATGCTTTTTACTCTATTCTTCACCTGGGAAGGAAGGCAATGGACTTTTCAACTGTTTCCCCAAGGCTGCCTGCATAGCCCAAACATCTGTAATGGTTTAGTGGCTGGAGACCTAGCCAGGTGGACTAGGCCCAGCATGGTTACAATGTTTCATTACATAGGTGATGTCTTTTAACCAAGGCGGCTCCAACACTGCTAGGTCATTTGAAACAATATGAGTGAGCAGTATATAAGGGTCTTAACCTTTGGATATGTACTTGGAAATATCAGCAGTGAATGGTAGGTCATCAATCCCTGTGGGAACAAGCCATGTGGCAAGAGTTATGGGTATTAGGACATGGAAAGGAAGTAAGTCTTTTCCATGTCATAGGACATTCCCCCTTAGCCAGTCTGGGCAATGATGAAGCTGCTGCACTGACTCAGGTAAGGTGGCTGGAGAGAGCTCCAGCAGCTGATGTGGCTGGGTGGCTACATTGGAGAATGCAGCATGCTGGCTGCAAGACTGTGTGGTCAATGGCCCGCCAGGTGTTGCATAAATCCAAGAAAGAATGCCCCTGATGGGCAGATGTACCCTTGATGGCTCACTGGGTGCTGCATGCAGATAGGCAGAAAACCCAAGAGGAGGATGCTCCTAACATGGTGGTAGGTGGATCTTGTGGGATCACTGCCAAAGTCATAGAACTACAGGTATATCTTCACAGCTGTTGATACAGCTATTGGTCTTGTTTGCATGGTCTAGTAAGACTCCAGACCAGGTAAGCAGTATTAAGGTGTTGAATAGCCATGTATGGGTCAGCCACTGGTCATAGACGGTGATAGTGGAACCCACTTTACTGGACATCACGTACAGAAGTGGGCTTCACAGTTGTCTATTTGGTGGAAATTACATGTGCCATATCATCCTCAGGCAATGGGAATGATTGAATAGTACAATGGTCTTCTGAAAAAGGGACTAAGGCTATCTGCCGAACCCCATCCTTGAAGGGGTGGACACAGTGGTCATGGCCGACAGTCAGGATCTTAAATGAGAGACACCACAAGGGCGGGCCCTCTCCAGTGGAAGCTCTGTTGCATAAAGCTGCAGCACCTGTTCCTGCAACCATTCTTTCCAGGATTGTAAGCTGGCATGTGTTCTGCCAGAGGGATGAAAACTCCCTCTATTGGTGCCAATCGCTTTGTTTTCCAGCTCATAGTATTGTGGCCACAGGCCCAGAGTTGACTGGACACATACGTACATTCGTGTGGCTAATGTGTCTCTTGCTGAATATGCACCAAATTTCCTACCAGTGTGGCTGCAGGATTCCTGTGGAAAATCACCCCAATGATGACTACTAACTGGACATGTGTATGGGTGGTGTTTTGTGAATAATAGTTGAAAGGATAGAATTACGGGAACAAGACTCAAGGTGCATTGAACACACAATAGGTATGGTGGTTATATGGATGCAAGCGTCAGCCATCCTCACTAGAAGATTCTGAACATGTAGATTGTATGGTGAGGGACCCTGAAGGGGTGGAGTGT
>NW_007731686.1:10348-11127 GCF_000696425.1 Galeopterus variegatus
ACCCCTCCTAACAATTGCTTCCTTTGTGCATCTTTGCTACGCCCACTTCTGGGTGCTGTCCCTGTAAACATTACCTCACTCCCTTCCAATTCTTCCTCTACACCCCTCAGCCATCCCGATATTCCTCTATGGGACCCTGATAACACCCCCAACCACACTCTGGGGTCCTATCACTGCTTTCTGGGATCATCCACCCCTTCACCCCATTCTTCATTCCATTACACAAAAAGGACCACCATCACAAGCCACACAATGTCCCCACCAGGCACCTTTTTTTGGTGCAATGGAACCCTTTCCACCTTTATCTTTCCTAATACCTCCGTCCCTTGCTACTTAGTCACTGTTGTTCCCCAACTAACTTTATATTCCCACGCAAAGCTTTTCCACCTTTTCCATCCACCCCCAAGACAGCATCGAGTCGTCTTTCTCCCAGTTCTAGTGGGAATGTCCTTAATGACATCAATTGTTGCAACCGGCCTGTCGGGCGGGGCCTTAGGACATACTTTATGGGCGGTACAAGATGTTAATAACAAACTACAAAAGGCCCTCACCTCCACAGCTGAATCTCTATCTGCCTTACAAAGACAAATCACCTCCCTAGCTAAAGTTACCCTACAAAACCGCGGCGCATTAGACCTCCTCACAGCAGACAAGGGTGGCACTTGCATCTTCCTCCGGGAAGAATGTTGCTATTATATCAATAAATCCGGACTAGTACAAACCGATATTGTCAAACTCACCAACTTAGCCTCAGACCTCAGAGCCAACCACCCTGATCC
>NW_007731686.1:11137-11505 GCF_000696425.1 Galeopterus variegatus
CATTACACAAAAAGGACCACCATCACAAGCCACACAATGTCCCCACCAGGCACCTTTTTTGGTGCAATGGAACCCTTTCCACCTTTATCTTTCCTAATACCTCCGTCCCTTGCTACTTAGTCACTGTTGTTCCCCAACTAACTTTATATTCCCACGCAAAGCTTTTCCACCTTTTCCATCCACCCCCAAGACAGCATCGAGTCGTCTTTCTCCCAGTTCTAGTGGGAATGTCCTTAATGACATCAATTGTTGCAACCGGCCTGTCGGGCGGGGCCTTAGGACATACTTTATGGGCAGTACAAGATGTTAATAACAAACTACAAAAGGCCCTCACCTCCACAGCTGAATCTCTATCTGCCTTACAAAGA
>NW_007731686.1:11515-40502 GCF_000696425.1 Galeopterus variegatus
AATCACCTCCCTAGCTAAAGTTACCCTACAAAACCGCGGCGCATTAGACCTCCTCACAGCAGACAAGGGTGGCACTTGCATCTTCCTCCGGGAAGAATGTTGCTATTATATCAATAAATCCGGACTAGTACAAACCGATATTGTCAAACTCACCAACTTAGCCTCAGACCTCAGAGCCAACCACCCTGATCCTTTCTCCTCTTTTTTCCAAGGCTCACTTCTCACCTGGGTATGGCCAGTATTAGGACCCTTCGCTGTTATATTTATAGCCTGTCTTTTTCTGCCCTGCATTATAAAATTCATTCAAACTCAACTCGGAAGGATTTCTAACCAAACTTTTAACCAGCTTTTACTTAGAAACTGCCAGCTCCTGGCCCCCGAGGATCCTGCCCGCTCTTCACCAGATCAGCTAACCCACTGTTAAAAGGGACCCCTCATCGATGGTCCTTGTTCCTGGAAGCTTTGGCCGCAGATGCCTGGATGCTCTCCCCTACAGCCTCCTACACACACTGGACTCAACAAATCACCGACCTGTGGCTTCAGGGAACCTTTCTAGAGTTCTCCCCCTTCGAAATTATCTTATTCTCTACCCTCTTTTGGGTCCTGTTACAAAATCCCCAATCTTCCCCCAATTCCTCTTCCCCTACTACGCCCCCGTCCAGCAGGAAGTAGCTCGAAGATCACGGCGACCCACTCCCCACAATAGAGGAAAAAGGGAGGAATGTAGGGACCCCATGGTCTCCTGAACAGGGACACACCCTGGCAATATGGCGCCCTTTCTGGTTCTTCTCCTCAGTATACAAGCCTGCTGGCACCAACACTCAAGCCCACCTGCGCCAAACCTCAGCCAGTCACAGGTCAAGGCTCACCTCCTGCCCAGCCCCGTCCAATCAGTTACTGCCCCGTCCACTCTCTCTCCCGCCCCAGAGCACAGCACCCTATAAATGTACGTGCAGTCTTTGAATAAAGCGGAACTTCTCTGGCGAACTGTTAGCCCGGGTCTCGCGTGCTTCTTTCGTCCGTGCATCCCTTCAACCTACTTGTTTATTCAGTCAGTATGATTGAAGAAATATATATAAAGTGCATTTCTCACACTGCCAAATTCACGAGTAAATTATTCTTGAAAAACTACAATTTATTTTTTAAACCAAATAAGTTATTTAATAAATTAGTGTCTCCAAACACACACATACACACACATACCCACCCCTAAAAAGCACTGACAAGGACCATGGTCAATGATGAAATCATTAGCACTACCACATTACTATTCAGGTCCATAATTAATTCTTTAATATTAGAGTCCATAGGGGAGAGGTTTGCTTTTCCACACTGAAAATAGGGAACAGCAGGAATCCCTGTTACAGGAAGATCATTTCCCCATTCTTTCATAAGCTTCCTCTAGTTTGTAAGAGCTCTGATTATTCTTTTGTCTCTCTGTGGCTAACCTATTACTTAAGGTACTTCTCCTTCCCTGCTCCTCCCACACTTCTATAATGGATACAAAGGTCAGTGACCCATTCAGGAATAGTAACATTTTCAGCAAGAGGGTGTTGAGGTAGTCATAGTACTCCCATTGCTGTTAACAGGAATTACAGGCTATATTCCCTCACTGAAAAGCTAACCCAGAGTTTTTCTGATGTTGAAAACTAAATTTTCCCTTAGCCTTTACTACCTACAGAGACCATACAGTTTAGGATGACAATAAACAGCAATAAATATAACAGGGTATACAGATGTCAGAAATGCAAACTGGCATATATCAACATTACAAAGCAGTTTGATCAGGTGGCTAAGTATAGAGATCTGGAGTTAACTAGATCTCATAATTCTCAAAACAGAGGAAGCACATTTGGTGGGGGCAGAGATGAGGGTGGGAATAGGGAATATTCAGTATTACTTCACCCATAAGATAAAACATTTCAGTGCTTTTCCTAGAATTTCTTCCTAGGGGAACAAAAAGGAAATTAGTATTTCACAGGACAAATTATATAAATATTACAACTCCATAAAGGCAGGCACACCATCTTACTCACCAATGCATCCCTAAGGCCACCCTAAAATAATGCTGGTTACACAGTATGCACTCAGATATTTGTTGGACAAATAGATAAATTATTCTTCACAATGTGGCCTAAGTTTCTTCTTTTGCAAAACAAAATAATAGTAGCTTCTTTCAAGTATTGCCGTGAAAATTAAAAGAAACCAAGCAGTAATGTATGATGAAAAAAATGAAGGAAAACTGAAACCAGGTAAGGGATATATGTGGACTCTACACTATCTTTCCAACTTTTCTGCAAATCTAAACTTACTCCAAAATAAAAAGTTTATTTTTTAAAAAAATTAAATAAAGCACTTAAATCGACATTTGATATACAGCTATATATTATCAACAAATATTTTGACTCTCATCTCAACACTACCCACACCTTCAGAGGAATCAATAGCATGCTAGTAATGTTGACTGAAGGGACTAACCAGCTAACCAACAAATCACAGAAGAGATGTGCTTGCCTTATCTATTTCCTGGTCAGCTCTTGAAACCTATAATGGCCCTAAATTATTTTGATTGTTCTCACAGGACTCTTCCCCTCCCCCACCCCGCCATTCTGTCCTCCTCCTAAATATAACCCATTGATACTTACTGGCATTTTTTGGTGGGGACTCCCATCTTAATATATGTGAAAATGTTAAGCTACTACCTTTGGGAAAGAAGAATGAATTTATTCAAAAGTTAACTCAGGTTCCCACATGTTCTTATGCCCTAAGCCTAGTATTCATAAATAGGACAGCAGTTTAATCAAAGTACAAAAATATTCATCCCTTTGAAATGCAAAGAAATGTTTCCACAGACCAATTTTCTGATTAATGATGGAATAAATGCCAAACATCCTCATCCTACCTATGAGAGTTTTAGTGAGATATTTACTCTTACAACTGGCAATTATATTTTTCAAGTTCTTTCAGAAAATAGAAGAGTATTCTTTCTCAAAAGCAATCTTTCTTCCTTTTTTAATATCAGAAAGTTTGAATACAGAATTTAACACTATTGCTGTAGTTATCTAACCTTGGAAAAATATATAAAACCATTTCTAAAGGCTTAGAAGAAAAACAAATATAAATGGAATCATTTTCCCCATGAATTCTACTAAAAACTGGAAATGTATTACTATTTAAAAAAAAGAAAAAAATAATAAATTTTTAAAAAATTATTAAAAATAATTATTTTTAAAGAAAAATAGAACATCAATATAGTCAAAATATACTACTTTACCTAAGCTTAAAACATATCAGCAATCAGTACTTCATTGTCAGGATCATAAAAACAAAAGATACGTTCTGAAATTTCCTAATACTTTCAGTTATCCCCTTATAATGGAAGCATGCTCATTTGCCTCCTTCCTTATTTTCCATTCCCAGTCCAGGTCTTTGCTTAATCTGAATTCTTTGGGGAAACTGAAAGAAATTAGAGAGTAAAAATCAAATTGAAACAAGAAGCTGTAAATATCTTTCCTGGACAAGGCTCTGAGGATATATTTAAATGCTAGTTAAGTTGGTGGAGAATAATCTTTTTTCCAGGAGTTTTTAAACTTTGTGGTCTTGGGACTTCCTTTATGCTTTTAAAAATTATTGAGGACTCCAAAGAGCTTGTTTATATGGTTATAACAATTAATAGTTACAATAATGGAAATTAAAACAGAAAAATTTTAAACATTTACTAAATCATTTAAAAACAATAAAAAATCATTACACTTTAACAACACATTTTTGTTAAACAATATCTTCCTTACTTCAAAATATAACCATTTTGTTTCCATATGAAAATAAAGTTTTATATTATGAGCATCAAAAGAAAGTTGTGCTTCAGGAAGAAGTGCCATATTTATTCTCTGTTGAGAGGAATGAAGTGTGGTAACGATGTCTAGACAACAGTTTGAGAAGCACAGGAAATACAATTTTCTCACATTTGAAAACTATGTTGTATGGGGTGTTTCTTTGTGTGTGTGTGTGTTTGCTTTCCTCTTTTTTTTGCAAAATTTTATACAAAGTGAAACAAAAGTGTCTGATTGTGATCAGAATAAGCAGAGCAGGGAAAATATTTTCCATGGCTTCTACCAAGATGTACTGGTTTTCAACTAGAAGATCTCTGAGCCATCAGTGGTCTCATAATTAAAACATAGCTTGCCTTCTGCTCGAGGTTCTTTAACCAACTAAATTGACTCTGGTAGAACATATAAAGGTACATCAAAAAGTTTGTGGAAAAATGGAATTAAAAGATAATATGAATCTTTCCATGAACTTTTTGAATGAATAAAACCTAAAATATATTGAAAAATACTATTAGGACAAGTTTTAAATAAGTACATATAATTATAAATTTTCTAGTATTTAACTGCTATCAATTACTATTTATTCTAATTTTGGTTTCCTCTTTCCAGACTTGAATAAAAAACACTGTGCTTCTAGGCAGTTTGAATTTCTTTAACCAGGGGGAGACAATGTGAGGAAATTTCCAGATTCCCCTTAGATAAAGGACTATTGCCCAGCTGCTGGGAGTGTGGTCAGTGTATAGCCATCATCTGAAAGGCCCTGTTGCAATAGCCTCGTGGTTCTTCCCTGGGCACCCTGAATCCAGTGACTGATCTACATGGGAATACAAAGCCTTCACCCCCTTGTCCCAACTCTAGACAACTCTATAGACTGGCATATGGCCTTTATGCAGCTTGATTCTGTTGCCCATACTTGCTTTTGTCCCTTGTCTTCTACAGGTGCTGACCCCAAGAACACACCTTAATAAACACTCTGCAAACTAAACGCTCTTTCAGAGTCTACATCCTGGAGGACCCAGCCTGGGAAGGTAGTACCAGCAGAGACCCAAGAAAGCAGGCATTCAGATGGGATTTGGAACTGAAGCACTTACCTCCTGACTGACAGAAAAGTGGCAAAAGGGAACTTTCTGAGGTGATGAAAATATTCTATACTTAAATTTGGATAGTATTTACATTAGTGTACACGTTTGTCAAAACTCATTGTATTGTACCTTTAAAATTTATGCATTTTACTGTTTGAAAATTATATCTCAATAATAAACAATAGAGAGAAGGCACAAAAATAAGCATATCTTATTGATAAAGTGGCTCGTAGTTCCTTTCACAGTGCACACTGGCATATGATGTCAAAAAAAGGCAGATGAGGAATAAATATTAGCTAATGAGTAGACAATGATGTCTTCTAGTCTTGAATGGAAAGTGTTAGTAGTTTGCAATGAAGACCTTTTATGAGGTATTCTCATTTTCAATATATAATTGACATAAAACCACTAAAGTTTAAGATGATTATTTTTAACCAACAAATTGTTAAAATGAGATCATATGGAAGCTGACATACTCTACTTGAAAAAAAAAATGATTATCAAGACAGGACAGAACAAAGTGATTACCAGGAGATTTTATTTTCTCCCTTAAGCTAAAGAGTTTTTCAACATAAATAAAAATGGCAAGGACTGCTTGAGAAACCATTTACTGTTCAGTGCTCTTTTAAAATTGCTTTAAAATTCCAGTGAACATAGGCCAAACAATTAAATTTGAGAGTGATATATAACTAAGCCACAAACACTCTTATGGGTCATAATTTGAATTCTTTGTCTTGTTTATTTATGAAATGTTAAGAAATTAATGGAACATTGAATATTCCCAACCAAAATTAAGTAGAAACCTAGAAATATCATCCAGAACCCCTTTTCTAATTTTATTTTTAAATGTCACTACATAGAAGTATGGGTTGTGAAATTCTTGTAATTACATTTTACTCTTCTTTTCCAGTACCCCCACCCCTCCAAAATCCCCAGTTTTAAATAAGCAGGATAAAATATTGAGGCTACTTGATAGCTATAATTATCATTTTCAGAGTATAGGAAAGAAAAGAGAATTGAGAAATAGCTTCCCCAAGGAATAGTTTAGATTGAAAAGCAATGGAGCAACAAAAGCAGAAATTCTGCACTTTACCTTCCTACTAACAGATTCTAGATTATAGCCTGAAGAAAAATAAGTACCTAAACATCCTGTGCTAAAAAATTATGTAGCTTAGAAAACAAGTTAACTCCATTTCATGTAGAAGTAGGTTTCCTGGTGTGACTTGAAGTTAATGAGAAGAAGCCACTCCCTTATTAAGACATATCTGACTATGGAAATAATGTGGAGCTCCAAAAATAGTAACAGTTCTATTATTATTACAGTGTGGAAACACATTATGTTCTTTTTCTGTGTTACAAAATCTGGTTAATTATCCATGCAAAGTAAAGTTATTCTTTACAACCCCAAAGCCAAAACTATAACTTTAACACTGCCGGGGTTAGAAGAGAGAGATTTCTACTAAAGAAAAAAAGTCTCACTTAACTCGAATACACATGCTATACTTTATTGACTCAAAGGAATGTGATCCAACAACCACCAGAACTGAACTGTCTGATTTCAAAACTAATTAGATAATTTACTTTTTTGCTAATCAAAAAACCTACCTGATATCAGGCACGTTGGCTTTGGTCTATGACAACAGCAGCATTGAAAATGCTAGAACAGGAACAAGAAGGAGAAGATTCAGAAAGTACTCAGTATGAAGCTTCCATGAGCATCTCTGTACTTGGGGGATTTACTTAGGCAATAAAGCACAATGAACAATTTACAGCACAATTGTATTATTATAAACCATGACAATGCAGAGACTGTTAGACTAGACAAAAACAAAATCCTCTCTATACGAGGCATACTTTTCAATAGGCTGAAAGTAAAAGGTTGGAAAAAGATATATGATTCATACAACAACCAAAAGAAAGTTAGAGTGGCTATATTAATACCATACAAAATAGGCTTTAAAAGAAAAAATATTACTAGAGATGAAGAGGAACATTTTATAATGGTAAAAAAGTAAATCCATCATGAGGATTTAACAATGGTAAACACATATGTGTCTAACAACAGAACCACAAAATAATTGAAGGAAAAAAAATGACAGAATGAAAGGGAGAAATAAATAATTAAAAAATAGTAGTTGGAGACCTCAATATCCCACTTTTAGCAATGGGTAGGATGACTAGGAAAAAGATTGACAAGGAAATAGAAGACTTGAACAGCACTATCAACTAGCAGAGCCTAACAGACATCTATAAATTCCAGCCAGTAACAGCAGCATATGCATTCTTCTCAAGAGCACACAAAACATTCTCTAGAATATGCCATATATTAGGCCATAAAATAAGTCTCAATAAACTTAAAATGACTGAAGTCATACAGAGTGGATTGAAATTAAAACAAGTAAAAGAAGAAAATTTTGGAAATCCACAAATATGCAAAAAATAAGAACATGCTCTTAAATAACCAATTAATCAAAGATGAAATAACAAAGAAAATTAGAAAATACTTTTAAATGAAAACAAAACATAGCAAAATTTATAGGAAGCCCCTAACGCACTGCTTTCACAGAAATTTATAGCTATAATACCATATTAAATAAGAAAGATCTCAAATCAAAAAACCAACCTTCCACATTAAGACACCAGAGGAAAGAAGAAACTAAAACAAGCAGAAAAAAAGAAATAATAAAGATTAGAGTAGAAATTAATGAAATTAAGAGAAATTGGAAAATAATAGAAAGAAATTAACAGAATCAAAAGTTGCTTCTTTGAAAAGATCAACAAAATTGGCAAACCTTTAGCTAGACTGACCAGGAAAAAAGAGAGAAGACTTAAATTACTAAAATCAGGAATGAAAGAGGAGGCATCACTATTGACCATACAAAGTAGAAAGGATGAGAAATACCATGAACAATTGTATGCCAACAAATTAGATAACCAGGATGAAATAGAAAAATCCCTAGAAAGACACAAATTACTTCTTTTTGAAACTGGCTCAAGAAGAAATAGGAAATTTAAATAGCCATGTATAACAAGAGATTGAATTAGTAATTTTAAAACTTCCCACAGGACCATGTGAATTCTACCATATATTTCAAAAAGAATTAATGCTAAGTCTTCACAAACTCTACCAAAATTCAAGAGCAGGGACTACTTCAACTCATTCTAAGAGGCCAATATTACCCTGTTAACAAAACCAGACAAAGACATCATAAAGAAAGAAAAATAAGACCAATATCTCTTATTAATATATGAGGGTACTTCACAAAGTTACTGAAAAGATTCATATTATTTTTTTAATTATATGTTTCCATGAACTTCGTGAAGTATCCTCATAGATGCAAAAATCCTTGACAAAGACAAGCAAATCAAATCCAGCAGCACATAAAAATGATTATATATGATGATCAAGTGAGATGTATCCCAGGAATACAGAAATGGCTCAAAATCTAAAAATCAATTCTTGTAATATGTCATATCAATAGAATAAAGAGCAAACCCAAATGATTGTCTAAATAGAAACAAAAAAAGCATTTGTCAAATGATATAAAAGAACTTAACAAACCAAGAATAGAAGGGAACTTAACCTGAAAACACACAGCTAATATCATACTTAATAGGAAAGACTGAATTCATTCCTGCTAACAAAAGGAAAAAAGACAAGGAAGTCCATTCTTACCACTTGCATTCAACATTGTACTGGGAGTTATAGCCAGGGTAATTAGGCAAGGAAATGAAATAAAAGACATCTATACTTGAAGCAAAAAAGTAAAACTATCCCTATTCGTAGATAACCTAATTTTATGTATCAAAAATCCTAAGGAATCCACTAAAAACCTATTAGATCTAATAAATCAGTTCTGCAAGACTGTAGCATACAAGATCAATATACAAAAATCAACTGTACTTCTATAAACTTGAACAGTCCAAAAATGAAATTAATAAAAATATTCCATTTACAATATCATCAAAAACAATAAAATACTTTGAAGTAAATGTAACAAAAGAATTTAAAACTTATAGAATAAAAACCATAAAACACTGTTGAAAACATTAAGGAAGACCTAAATAAATCAAAAGACATCCCATGTCTGTGGATCAGGTTAGGGTTAGAGTATTAAGATGGCAATACTCTTCAAACTCAATCTATATCAGAATCCCAGCTGTCTTTTTTTGCATAAATTGACCAGCTGATCCTAAAATTCATATGGGATGCAAGGGACCCAGACTAGGCAAAACTATCTTGAGAAAAAAGACAACTGGGAGATTCACACCTCCCAATATCAAAAAACTACAAGGCAAGAGATAAGGTGGTACTGGTATAAGAATAGACATATATAGCAATTGAATAAAACTGAGAGCCCCTAAATAAACCTTTACATTGGTGGTCAATTGATTTTTTTTCTTTTTTCTTTTTTCACAAAGGTGCCAAGACAATTCAATGGGGGAAAAACAGTCTTCAACAAATAGCACTGGAGCAATTGCATATCCACTTGCAGAAGAATAAAGTTTGACCCCTTCCTCACACCATACACAAAAATTAACTCCAAATAGATCAGAGACATAAATATAAGAGCTAAAACTCACAGAAGAAAATATAAGGGTAAATTTCTTACGTTAGGTTGAGCAATGGTTTCTTGGATATGACACCAAAAGCACATGGGGCAAAAGAAAAAAATAAATATGTTGAGATTCATCAAAAATTTTAAACTTTTATTCAAGGGACACTATCATGAAAGAGAAAAGACAACCTCATAGAAGGGGAGAATATAGTTGAAAATTATATATCTGATAAGAAATCTGTATCTGGAATATATAAAGGACTCTTACAACTCAACAATAAAAATATAAATAACTAAGTTTTTAAAATGTGATCTGAACAAACATTTCCTCAAAGAAGATATACAAATTCCCCAAAATCACATAAAAAGATGTTCAACATCGTTAGCCATCAGGGAAATGCAAATCAAAACCAGTATGATATACTACTTCACATCCATTAGTATGGACAGTATTTAAAAAAAAACAAAACAGAAAATAACAGGTGTTGTCAAGGATGTGGGGTAATTGGAACCCTTACACCTTACTGGTGGGGATGTAAAATGGTGCAGCTGCTTTGGAAAAAAGTCTGGCGGCTCTTCCAAAAGTTCAACAGAGTTATCACATGACTCAGCAATTTCACTTCTAGGTATACAAGTATACCCAAGAGAAATGAAAACATACATCCACACAAAAACTTTTACATAAATTTTCATAGTAGCATTATTCATAATAGCCAGAAAGTAGAAACCACCCAAATATCTATCAACTGATAAACAGATAAATAAAATGTAACATATCCATATAATGAAATATTATGCAGCCAATGCAAGGAAGTACTAATACATGCTATTAAATGGATGAATCTTGAAAAAACTATGCTAAGTGAAAGAACAGACCATATATTGTATGATTTTGTTCATATAAAATTCCCAGATAGGCAAATCTACAAAAACAGAAAGTATAGTAGTAGTTGCCAGGGGATGAGATGGAGTGAGATGGGTTGAGATGGGGACTGACAGCTAATGGATATGGGGCTTCTTTCTGGGACGATAAAAGTATTCTAAAATCAATTTTGGTGATGGCTGGACAAGTGTGTGAATATATTAAAAAACCACTGAATTGTACACTTTAAATGGATGAAATATATAGCATGTGAGTTATATCTCACTAAAGCTATTAGAACATAAACAGCAAGGTGAGGCAAGAGGCAGGGCCAGCACACAAAGGGACCAGTGTACCATGCTAAAGAGTTAACATTTTTCACATCCAAGTACTAACCAGGCCTGATCCTGCTCAGCTTCCGAGATCAGATGAGGATGGGGTGTTCAGGGTGGTATGGCCATCGACAAGGGTTACATTTCAAAAGTGGCGGGAAGCCATTGAAGGATTTAAACATGTGAATGACATGATCAGACTGGTTTTTAAATAAAGATTATTGTAATATCAATGTGGATAATAGGTTGGGGGTTAATAATACAAATAGAGAAAGGAAGACCATTAGGAGATACTGCAGTAATCCAAGGATGCCTGAACTAAAGCAGTAGTAAGTGTGATGGAAAAGATGGGACAAAGAGTCTAGAATTAATGGGACTCAGCAAATAATGGAGGAGAAGGGAAGGGAAAAGAGAGGAGTCATAGCAAGATCCTACTTCTGAGGACTCCACTTGGGCATTACTTTCTCCAAGAAAGTTTTCCTGAACCCACAATTTGAGTTCAATTTGTGTTACAAATGCACATGGTACATACTTTTATCACTGTATTTTACTACATTGTAATGTAATGTAATTCTCTGTTCATGTGTCTGTCCCCCTCATCAGTTTTTGTGATTGACGACAGGGACCTTATCTCATAACATCTTTGCAGCTCTGAACCCCAGAACTTAGTGCCTGGCACAGAAGGTGCCACCAACCAGTATAGAGAATACAAGGGAAACAGGTCTAGTTTGGGAAAGGGACCTGCCAAGGGAATATAATGATGTCAGTTTTTCACATACGCCTACAACACATCTGAATACAATTCTCAGGCAGAAAGATGGCTCTATGAAGTTGATGATCAAGAGAGAGGTTCGGAGCAGAGTTAGTAAAGCATCAGGATATAGGAGGAATAGGCAATACCTAAAACCTTGCGTATGTGGACCAGACTGTTCACTAGAAGCACAAAACAGAAGTAAAGCCAGATAAAGGAAGAACGCTAGAAAACTCTTACGTGAGCAGAGTAATTAGAGTTCACAAAATGAGACTGAGGAGGGATTGCAGAGGAAAGAAAAATCAGAGAAAATGACACCGAGGACAAAACAGTACTCACTGGATTTGGCAAAAGTCACTAGTGACTGTGACAAAAGCAGCTTCAGTGGAGAAAGAGGGGGAAATCCAACCCACAGTTGAGGAAGAGCAGGTGAGGAAGTGAAAACAGTGAGAAGAGTCAAGAAGCTGGACCATGAGGTGAAGAGGAAAGCTGGGGCTAATAAGTACAGGGTGGTACAAGGTCACGGGTAAAATTTGTATTATGTTGTTTTTATTTTATTTTTATTGTGAAGTCTCAATCATGCATATATACTGAGAAGACATAAAGAGAAGAAAGTACAGCTTTAGACAGGAGAGAGGAAAGGAAAGACAGACATGGGTACAGTTTCTAAATAATGTGGAGTAAGGAGGGGCTAGCAGGAGAAAAAGGAATTCTCTCCAGATTGCCTCTACTTCTTGGTGAAGTAAGAGGGAAGCCATATGCTAAAGCTTATATGGAAACGATAAGAAAGAAGCCCTGAAGATAGTGACAAACATCTGAGATAACTACTGGGAGAATGGGACAGGAAGCTGAATGGGGAACAAAGAGAAAAACTGCCACACAATATCAGGGGTCCAACTGAGGTTGAAATCCCCAAATTTAAACTAAGTAGCAGTCTTCAAAATTATGTGATTTTTCTCTCTAGCCATAGGGGATAAAAGAGTAAAAGTTACACAAAATGGAAGTGGAAAAGAAGAAAAAACTGAGGTATATATGTGCAAAAATGTATTAAGCTATACACTTCAGATTTGTTTACCTAACTGTAAGTTATATCTTATTATAAATATTAATTTAAAAAAACACCCTATTATATATCTTCCAAGTACTCAACCTCTCACTCCCAAATTAAAGGCAAAAAAATACCTCTAGAACAATGTCTATTTAAAAACAACAGGTTAAAAAAAAGGTCACAAAAGACTAGAAACGAAAACAAACAAAAACCTGGGAAAAGACCCTCTCTCTCCTCAAATGCATGTTTTTAATCTAGAGTAAATTATAGACCACCAAGTATAGTCTGACTTGCACATCGAGCACTAGTTCCCACATGAAAATTGTTATTGTTGGCTTTTAGCACTTTAATCTAAAGAGGACACAAATTCTGCTCATGTTTGAATAACCCTTGCCAACAAATTGATCCCACAGCATCAGGGCTGCAGGGAGTAGTTTCAAAGATTGAAGGGAAACATAAAGGGGAAAAACCCAGTAAATGTATTTCCTTCTACTTAGAACCTAGGATAGATCCCTTTAAAAAGAAAAAAAAGGTTTTTTCTCTTCCCTCTTTTTACAAAAGCAGTCTAAACGGGCATTAGAAAACATCTGTAATTTCCATAGAAGAGAGCTATGCCAAAGAAATGCAGATTTTACAGCTGTTAACCCAAGGGACAACTCAAACCAAGTAAAACTCTAAATAAGGTCTGAAAGGCAGATGCTCTGCTAGAAGGCAACTAACTTCCAAAACCGGGAGGATGGAGGAGTGGGCACTTGCAATCCTAATGTCTGTGTTTCTAGAAAGCTACTTTTTGCCTTTATCTAGGCAAAACAACACAATTAATAATTCCTTTGCCAATTAAGATATATCTAAAGAAGACTATGCATTTTGCCTTGCCACCGCCTTCCATATAAAACATAAGAAAAGATATTCCTTGTCATTTTAATACTTTTCTTCTTCATCCACCCAATATTACATGTTGATTAACAATATAACCAGAGAGTAAAAGCTCCCAACTGTACAATATCAAAAGTTAATAAACTTTCAGAAACTCTCTAATAGAATAGTCTACAGAACCAGATCCCTTGAATTCAAATCCTGCTTCTCCACTTTCTGTGTTACCTTGGGCAGGTTATTGTACATTTACAAGCCTTAGTTTCCTCATCCTCATAAAATGTTTTATCCTCCTCATAAAATGGAGATAATATTACCTATTCATATAGTTGTTAGGATCATATAATCAACACATACAGATACAAATATTCCAGATACATTGTAAGTATCCTATAAATCTTAGCTCGTTATTAAATCTCTATCTTATCAATTTGCAGTAAACCCATCTCTTTACTATGACTTCAAAAATTTGCATGATACCCAGTACTAACTAACATGACTTACACTGTAAATGCCTGATAGCCAGAAGAGGTCTCAAACTGTAGCATGTTTAATTTGCCAGTGTATTTAACAATAAATAGCAAGCAAATGTTAACGACTCCATTGTAAGAACAGATATGTTCAGACTTATGATTTGAAAGTTAAACGCTCAGTATACCAAGCCCACTTCCCTTGACTAGTAGTCCTCTTCCACATAATATATGTGTTTACTGTAATGACTGACTAACTGCTCTTTGTGGAAACTTTCGATATTGTGCACACACAGCATCTGGAAGGATTAAGCAGAACACTAGGGAATTAAAAGATACAATGAAGTGAAAATTAAGAAGAGAACAGAGAGAAAGATGTGCTATAAATCTCTAGAAGAGAGTTTTAGTAAGCTTTCATACTTTTTTCCCTTTTTTTCTTAGATTAATATTAAATAGAGTTCTGTCCCTTTAACTGTCAAATGGTTTTCCATCTAACCAGTAATCTTTCTCCACAGAGGAGTCTTTTAAAAGTTATAAATAAAATACCCCAAATATTTTCTTTTTCCCACAGATGAGAACATTAGAACACTGACATTTTAATCTGTTCTGTACAAGAGTGAGTTATGTCAACACAGTGCTCCCAGCTACAACACTGAAAAAAACAAGTTTAATTAAAGACAGAGGAGAAAACCGCATGTGGAGCCTAAGCCATTGAGAGATACAACGAAGAGTTGTCATCTTCAGAGTCAGTTCTCTATGAATAAATCTCTTTGTCAGTGTCAGGAGAAAAAAAAAGACAAAGCAAAATAAAAGTGTGATGCTGTAAAGGAAAAACATGGTGGTGTCAAATGTCGATGTTCAGACTAAGAACTAAAATATAGTGTTTACGTAGTACTTCCAAAGTACAAATGCTACTTCTATCATAAAACATCTTTGGATATAAATAGATGCCTATTAACTACATATATGTTGTAGAAGATATAGCTGAAGCACAAAAAGAAAAAGAAATCAAGATCACAAGGTAATGGTTTAACAAAAACAAATATTGCTTTTCTTGGGTTTCCTCCGGAATATTGGCTATACTACTTCCTCAAACTTTAATTTTAAGGGCAAATTAGCATTATCACAAAGCTATTTTCCAAAATTAAGCACAGATCTAACTACTTTCTAACAATAGCTTGTCTGTGCCCTGCCCTTGTGCCAGAGCACCCTACTGTCAGAAAGCAGAACTGCACGATGAAAAATAAAACAAGGCAGACATGAGCTGGTTCCAACCTCAGCTCTGCCATTTCCTAGCTTAGTAACTCTTGGGCAAGAGTTACTTATATATTTCAGATTCTTTTTCCTCATCTATAAAATAGGAATAATAGTAACTACTCAAGAGTTATTATAAGTATTCAATGAGATAATATATGTGAAGTTCATTTCTTGGCTCCTACAGTAGATGCTCCACAAATCATATTCTTATTAACATGTTATTTTTATAACACTGACCACTTGGTGATAGTGTGTCATCATACTCTCTAGATTCTATATTCTTTATGACTACACTTTCTTTTATCCCTATAATATAGCCTATCTCACCATACTGGGACTGTTCAATATTGAGTAATAGTACCTACTGGTCTGCTCACTTAAATTTGTTTTTTCAAAGCACAGAAGAACAGAATGGTTATTGGCATAAGCTCATGTGTTGAAACTGCCTGCGTTAACTGATTAGGTTTCAGTCATGGCATTGATACTTAATAGCTGTACAACTTTTGGCAAGTTATTTCTGCCTCAGTTTCCTCATTTGTAAAATGGGAATATAACAATACTTTAAGCTTATAGGGCTGTACAAAACAAAAAAAAAAGAAAAAAAATTAAAAGTAAAAAAATAAACTTATAGGGCTGTCGTAAAGATTAAAATACATTAAATATACATACATTTCTTAGAATGCCTGGTCTGAGCTCGAAAAACATTTGCTATTACCTGATAATACATCTGCACAATAAATACTATCTTGTATTTACTGTATGAGTATTAAATATTTCTCAGAATTTATATGATATAAAGCTGTAGAGAGGAAGCAATAAATACTTATATAAATATATAAATAAATATAAATATTTATTGCTTATATAAAGTTGTAGGGAGAGGAAGCAATAAATATTTATATATTATATATATATTATATATTTATTTATATATTTATATAAATATTTATTGCTTCCTCTCCCTATAACTAAATAGTTTGGTAAGTAGTTGCAAACATGATAGGAATAATAAGAACAAGAATAAAGGGAAAAAGTTGATAAATATAAGATAGAAAGTAATAGAATAAGAATTAATATAAAGGAAGAATCCAGGCTTTACAGAAGGCATCAAACTGAATGAATGTAACAAAATGGAAAAGAAAACAACCCCAAAAAATGCCATGTTTTAATTTTATTAGGGGCAGCATCATGGAGAAGACAGTATGAAGATTCAGACAGGTGATGATGAAGAAAGTACAAGTTATTCAAAACAGTAAAAGACACAAACAAAGGTATAAGAGGAATACAAAAGCCCCATTTGGAGGCCAGTACACAGATCTATCTGCCTGAGACCAAGGGTTCCTGTAGAAGAATAGGTGATTAAGTACTCTCGAATCCTTTCCCCCAGGAGCTTAGAAAACACACAGTAGGTGCTTATTAAGTATCCATGTCAAACACAGGATGCATTCCAATCACAAGTTTCAAATGCCAGGTTAAGCAGAGCTTCCCAACGGGTGTGCCCAATTTGGGTTACAGGTGTACTGAGATGTTGATCCCCTCAGCCCTGGGAGTCCAAAACTTCCAACCATAAGATGGTTGGCCTGCTACCCCAGAGTGCCACACAAATATCATCATTTTTTAATGTACCATGCCATAAAAAGTTGGGAAGCAATGAGTTGAATAATATGGTTATTGTACAATATGCAATGGGACAAAGACAAAGAAGATTAAGGAGAAGAGAATATAATGTACAATAATTTTTGTCTACTTTGGTGGCACTGTGGAAGATAAATTGAAGAGGGAAAACGTAAGTGGTAAAAAAAAAAAAAAAAGCAGCAGTTCAAAACTGCTATAATAGGCTAGTACAAAAATTAAGGACCTAAACTAGGGTAGTAATAAAAGGGGGGACGAATTCAAAACAGATTGTGAAAGAATAACTGCTTAGAACTCACTTTAATTCAGTTCAATAAACATTTATTGCTACCTATTAAGTGTCAGCTATTTGCCAGGCGTTAGGGATTTTAAAAAATCGAAAAAACAATTCTAGTCATTAGGAATTTTAAAAAAAATTATAGAAACAGAATTTGAGGTTTTCCTCAATGCATTCTATTTCACATTAGCTCTTAAAAGAAAAAAAATATTAAAAGGTGTTACATATTACACTATAAACCAAAGGTAGTTTTAATCCATTAAAGCTTCAAAAAACAAGCTGTTTGCTAAAAAGGCTCAATATCAGCAGCCAGAGGGCTGTGAAGAGAATTTCTTGGAAAAGTCCTCCTAAACACCATAACTGTACTAATAGTTCTTAATACATTTATAACTGAGTAAGAGCTGGAATGCATACTACTGGCAAACTCCACTTTTAGCCTTTAAGTTATCATTTATCAGGTGCTCACTACTTATTGAGATAGTGCCACTTTACATATAGTATCTCATTTTATCCTCAAAACAATCCTGAGGGGTAGGTATTATTAGTCCCAATTTGTTCATGAAAACCCAGTCTTAGACTATGAAGTCACCTGTCCAAGGATATCTAGCTAGTAAAATGGCAAAGCCAGAGTTCAAAATAGGTCCATCTAAGTTTCAAGTATATGTTCTCGTTAAATGTGTTTTAATAGATAAGTCATTCAAGAAAGGGCTTTGAGAAACGTGGAGAGCCAATGAGGCAAACACAGGCACTTACTCATGCACTGTTCTAGAAAAGAGTGTGTTTGCCCAAGGCTCGCCAACTAAATCCACACAAGAAGAAATCTAGAGATCTGCATATTAGTTTTCTACTGCTGCCGTAACAAATTACCACAAACTTAGTGACTTAAAACAGCACAAATTTATTATCTTATAGCTTTGTTTGTCAGAAGTCTGAAATGAAACTCACTGGGCTAAGATCAAGGTGTCAGCAGAGCTGCATTCCTTTCTGAAGGCTCTGGAGCAGAATGTATTTCCTTCCCTTTTCCAGCTTCTGGAGGCCAACAGCATTCTTTGGCTTGTGGCTGCTTCCCACAACTTCAATGCCAGCAAATGTTGGTTAAGTCCATTTCATGCCACTTTCTCTCTGATTCTTCCATATCCCATCTCCTTTTCGCTACAATTAGGTTCCCCAGTTATAAAGACCCACATGATTAGATTGGGTCCACCCAGATAATCCCCAATAATCTCCCCATATCAAGGTCCCTAATTTAATCACATCTACAAAGTTCTTATTGCTATGTAAGGTAATAGATTTTAGGAATTAGGACATAGACATCACTGGGGCATTATTCTGCCTATCACAGTCTGACTGTAAGAGAGTGGAGCCACTCAGTGTTTGAACTATATAACTGTCCCCCTTGTTCTGGTTCCTTATATATAAGACAATTTACTGATAAAATTTTGGCTTGCCTATGGCTTACTCACAGTAAGAGAATGTGCTGTTTAGAGGATACAGTGCCTAATCCCTCGGGCAAATATGTTTTACATTATACTGAATAATTTGTTTTCTGAGTTACACATTAGTGTCTTGTGAGTGCTGTCAGAATGAGTCAGAATCTCTTAGTCCAAAAACTCTAAGACTCAGACAAGATCAATATTCTGAATCTTTAAGTTAAGGATCAGAGTTAAGGGTGAGAGAGGTGGTATACTTAACAGGTCTATATCTATGATTAAAAACAACCTTTTGAAAATCATGTTTAAGAAGCTATATATATAATTAGATATATCTAAGAATGCAGTTATATGTCACTCCGTTTGATTTATAAGACTTGTATCAATAAAGAGAGCAGTAACAGTTTTCTGACTGTACCCATGTAATCAATCAAACAGTTTGAAGTAGAATGTCCTTGGAAGGCAGCAGGGAATTTCAAATCAACAACTTTTAAAACTTGGATCCCACAGATTAGTGGTTGCTCGGGGCTGGGGTATTCAGAGGGAGATAGAGAGTTACTGTTAATGAGTATGGGGTTTATTTTGGGGTAGTAAAAATGTTCTAGAATTGATGTGGTGATAATGGCACAACTCTGAATAGACAAAAAAAATCATTGCACTGTACATTTTAAATGGGTGAATTGTATGGTAAGTGAATTATATCTCAACAAAACTGTAAAACAAATTGGGTCACAGAGAATAAAAGAAGGATCTGGTTAAAAATCAGAATTAAATAAGAAAAAAACAAGGAGTCTCATGCAATTTATAATTTTAGTAAAGATCCCTTCCTTAATATCTACTTTCCTCCTTGTTCTATTTACCTCAGCTTTTTATAGACTACATTCTTGCAAAAGTCACGATTTTCTATCCCTTTATTTTTTTGCTTTTTAGTTTACTAATCAATTAATATACATATACAACATATACAACAAACATATTCCATAAATTGTAAATAATATAGGTGTTAACTTCTAATGCTCCTTATAAGAGAATAAGTATGGATAAGGGAAACGTTCCCATCTTGATCCTGTTTTAGAGGCTCATGTTTTATCACCCTTGTTCTGTATTGTTTGATGATTTTCTCTATGCCCTAAATCATTTCACGTACCATAACAGCTGTGTCACATTCATGCTGTCTTGTATCAAAATTCTCACAGTAAATTCAAAGAATTGGTCTCTACTTGCAAATGTGGAAATTTCACACGTTAGTAGATAACATCCATTTGTTCTATTTTATAGTTGTAACTATTGCAATGTCCAATAGTGACTCCACTAACCTGTGCAATGCTTTGAATGACTTCTCTCTGTTTGCACTTCTTTTTACCTGTGTCCTCTTTCTCAAAAGTAATGATAGACCCTTTTTTCCAAATACCATATCAGAGTAAAATCTGATTGTCAGAAGTCACTAGGCAGTTTTGCTTACAAATTAGAAGGTTAGGCAATGTTTTGCTTGTGGCTTTCTTAAAACTGATAAAAAATTATCACCCTGTACTCCAAGGTCCCCTCCAAATATTGGTCAAACCATTTTAAGAGAACACTGTTGTGAAACTGACACATTAAAGAACTTTAGTTAAATTAATAAAATAACTTTAGCCCATAAACAGGGGTTCCTTCAACCTTGAGATGAAAACACTTCCCTCATGTGAGCTTAGACAAAATGGTCCAGTTACTTTTCTACATAACTATAAGGAATCACTCTCCATTCTCAGAATAACAGAAATAACTCATGTTGCAACCCTAATTCTTAGATGTAACTGTGCTTATATACTGGATTCCCCACTGAATCACAAGTCTGTCATACTCTGTTATATGCTTTCATGTAGTACAATTTATTCCCATATCATGGTATGCCTAGTTATTTATGTTAAAAGAATGTGATGATCCAAGAAGAGAAGATCATATACATAATCCACACCATAAAATGCTGTTTTATATAATTTCCTTGCTCTTAAATAGAATGCACAACTGACCTTGCAGAGAAAACATACCATAAATTCAGTTTCTGATACAAAACTACCTTTGTCAGATAGTTTATATTAATTTTTCCAGGTTTCTATAAAAAGTAATTATTGTAGCTGAGACTGGAAACCTTTGAATGTTAGTTTACAAAATAGCTTACAAAGCAATTTATAACACATTTTAAAGTCAAGATTGTGTTGTTATTGGTTTTTTTTTTTTTTTTTTTGTCATTTTTCGTGTCCGGCAACGGATCGCAACCCTCAGTGTCGCGCCCGTACCGGACCGGGACCGGCAACGGGATCGCAACCCTCGGTGTTGCGCCCACACCTCGCTCAGCCAGTGAGTGGGAACCGGTCTGTATGTGGGATCCGAACCCTCGGTGGGAGCCAAGCAGCGCAATGTAGCAGTGCGCCACCGGGCCGGCCCTTATTGTTGTTTTAATACACACAGAAACTGAAGTCCATATTCCAGGGATCCTCTCAGACAATCAAAAGCTGAATTTTCCACGCAGGCAGCTGTAGCTCATTAGATCTGCCATGGACCGTGAAAGCCACTTGCCAATAGTGTTGAAAGACTATCACTCATCTCAATCTCACCAAAGAGGACAGACCTTTTTCTGACAAAACATTAGTGGAAAAAATTGAGTCTGGGGCTATGACTGGAACAGCTCAGCACACATGGGTGGAAACTAAAAGCCAATAGAGAAACTAACGTCAAGTGGAGGTAGCAGATTGCTGTTCTAGCTTTTCACAGAGACCACAGCTTCCAGCTAGACTTAGAAGGAGGAAAGAAAAAAAAAAAACAAAACACCAATAACAATGCTCTTGTAGCATGTATGATAATCACACCATCTGACCTGACAGAACTGTCATCTGAATGGCAAATTCTCTGCATATGACTGAGTTTTGTAATCCTAGCAACTCAAAACAGAGAAACTTAAGGGGCCAATCAAATCAGCTTTGTCAGTCACTGTCCAAGCAATATAGTTAATCAGAAAAATCAGGATCACACTCAGAAATACTCTAAGTCCTTATTCCGCAATCACAAAGACAACAAAGGAAATTCTAGACATTTAAAATTCTGTAGAGTAACACTGAATATTAGTATGCTATAGCTAGTATGCCAAATATTAAAATAATATAACTATCTGGATAATCTACATAGATATTAAATAGTCTTGCTCTTCAGACAGTTTTAAAATCTAGATAACTATTTAATATTCAACTAAAATTTAGCTGGGTAGATAGAGCTTGATGTCCAGCTTAGATATAGGTACTAAGAGATTCCAGGGTTCGAGTTATGTTCTGTTTCTTGAACAAGGTACTAGCTACATAGGTATGTTTAGGTTATAAAAAATAATTAAGCTGTACACTTAAAATATGTGAATCTTTGTGATCAAAAAAGCTTTGTGATCAGGGAAACATCATGCCTTCTAGTCAACTGCCCCTTGAATTTAGTCTCTAAGAAAAGCTATAGTGTCAAATTCCCATTTGGTCAAAAATCATCCTAGCTTCACACTTACTTGTTTTTCAGCTTTCTGAGCTACTATTTAAGGATAGATTCAAATTAGACATATTAGAGCAAAGTAATGTGTTTCATTATATTTGAATCTATTATCTCATGACATAGTTTATAACAATGAGAATTATTTCTATTCTAATGACTTAGGAAGGTATTTTTTAAATAGCCCTGATAATCATAATGTTTTGTTCCTGAAAAGATCTACCAAACCACAACTCATGCATATTATTCTTTAATAGTCACAAAGTAGTTCATAAAAATACATAAGATTGAATACTTAATAATGAGACACCCAAAATATTTACTACTGTGATAGAGGAAGATCAAGAGATATACAAAGACATTTGCCAAAAGTATGTAAAAAAAGATCATGATGGAAAAAAAAATGAGACACAGATATGAATTCTAATTTTGCAACACACTGTTAAAAGTTCTATCTCAAAGATCAGTGTTAAAGTTTAAGAGATGCAAAAGTTTTAAAGCTATAGTTAATTACTCAAAATTCTATAATAGCTTATTATTTCTAGAAAGTGAAGTGATTGCTTTCCTCAAAATTAGCTTTGTCTACTGTACCCATATCAAGGAACCCGAAAGGGATCCCTTCCTTTTCGCAAGTGTTATACTATTAAGGATTAATGATGCAAGAGAGAAAAAGGAAAAAAATGCTTTTAATACCAAATATTCACACGTGCAATTTTATACATACCACAAGGATCTCAAACTTATGATAGCATATGAGGCTGAAACAAGTATTCAATGGCTACATTTCTTTAAAAATAAGCCAAAAAACCTCATAGTTATTCCTTATGTTCATTCTAGGAGTCTAAATTATCCAAAAAGGCAAACCCCAATTCCAGCTGAATGTCCAAAAGGCAAAGAAAGTCATCTTGTTGGTCTATATTTGTTTCTGTTAATAATACATCAACACTTTTACATCGAATTCCATGAAAGCAACATTCTTTATCCAAAATGAACATTTATGTAACCCACTATAGCTTAAAATTAATATAATAGGTCACAATTCTGAGAAAGAAAAATGGTTAAATTTGTTCTCAACCTTTGATTAAAATACAATTTTAAGTGCCTCCCTAATATTATTGGCTGAGCAATGTTCAGTTTTTCCACGGGTTATACCTTTTAAAATTTATTTTTAGCATATGGGCAGCATAGAGTAATCAGCCCAAAAGTTTATCTCGGTTCTTTGCTAACATTAACCAGGGTTTCAATGTAATACTCCACATGGATTTAAGTTAGCAGCCTAATATTTCCAAATAACCAAAAGTTTAATTAATGATTAGCTGAATCTTATGAAACTGCCATTTCTATAGGTCAAAAACAGTCAAACCTTGGTGATTTTATGTGGCTTAACCTAAAAACAGCTTTCAGACAGTTCCAACTCTATGACAGAAAAAAGCAAATACACCCTCTAAAAAAAAATTTTACATTATGTGAAAATACATGCAAAAAATGCTTCCGAAGGAAACAATTAAATGCTAAGGTATAAAGACAAATAAAAATAGTGGGCTTTATAAAAAGGGAAAAAAATCAGGTAGTTCAACAGGTTCCTGAAATCCTGGTAGTGATCGATAAATTGACTTCTGCTTCACCTTTTATGAAGAGGCTGTACTTAGCAAATCACTGTGTAAGCTGCCTCAATAACAGCATTCCTGCTATCAAGTTTACTTGCAATGATTCCAACAAAGAAATTAATTTTGTAGATGACAAGAAAAGGTTATCTGAAATGGGGAAAACACAGGAGACTGAGCTTTCTGCTAATAAAACACACAAATATAGGTCCAGGCACTGGTTTCAGAGCTGTTTTACTCTCTGCAAGATCTTAATTTCCTGTAGCCCAACCACAACCATTACTTTACACACACACAGAGACACACATACGTGTATAGTGTATATATACACATGATATTTCCCCTGGTTTATCCAAGACTTTCCTAGTTTTATCACTGAAAGTGATAAGAACCAGAAGCTGAAGCCTGGGCAAACTGGGATAATTAGTCACCCTCATCTACAGCTACCAATTTGTGCATGTGCATGTGCACGCACACACACTCACTCATCTACATGCCAAATTCCAAAGAATGTTTTTCTAAAACTTACAATGAATTTGTAAACTCTTCAGAAAACAAGTAGCATTATAAAACCGCCCAATAGCTATTTCTTATTTTATGATCATGTTGATAAAATACGTAATGGCAATGGTCAAATCTGAGAACTTGGAAACTGTCATTCATCACCAGTCATCAGACCCACTCCTTCCCAAAAAGTCTCATGTTTAAATCATATTCATATCACTAAACATTATCACAGGTAACTATTTCATTTTGTGAATATGAGGAATCTCTGAGGTATTCTATAGGTTTGAATCTCAGCTTCACCATTTATCAACAATGTAATCTTGGGAGAAACTGCTTAACTCCCTATTTCCTAATATGTAAAATGGGGATAATAACAGTACCCACCTCATAGTGTTTTCATGAGTATTAAATGATATGTATATAAAATGCTTAGTACAATACAGTAGCATAAATTCTCAATAAATGTTACTTATTATTATTATTGCTAATAGTATTTATTGCTGTACAGTTAAGAACTTACAAGCATTTTGAAGGAGGCAGTTGCCTACTCCTATTTCCTTTGGAGGAAACATTTTCTTTTTAAAGTAGCTTATTTCCTTTTATAGTATGTAGATTTCCATAATTATTCTTTCTAACTGTAAAAACTATGAGACTCAAGTACTTTAAAAGAAAAAGTGTCTGGGGCCGGCCCAGTGGCGCACTGCTACAGTGTGCCGCTTGGGAGCGCGGCGGTGCTCCCGCCGAGGGTTCGGATCCCACATACAGACCGGTTCCTGCTCACTGGCTGAGCGAGGTGCGGACGCAGCGCCGAGGGTTGCGATCCCATTGCCGTTCCCGGTCCGGTACGGGCGCGACACTGAGGGTTGCAATCCGTTGCCGGACACAAAAAAAAAAAGGAGAAAAAAAAAAAAAAAAAGTGTCCTTGTAATAATATTAATTACTTCTTTATGTGGAATTTCTTCCAATTATTGAATTTCAACATCAGATGTAATGGTGCAAGAAAAGAATAAAAATCAGGGCTTCTTGCCCCCTAAATTAATGAAATATAGTATTCAATGGACTGAAATACAGGTGTTAAGGTTTTATCCATGCTAGAAAGAAGAGGTGTAAACATTAAGTCAAAATAGAGTCAAATTAGATTTTAGAGTTTGAGAAAACCTTTAAATCATCTAGTCCAAAATATTTATTTTATAGATATATTTATTTTATAAATAAGACCAATAAGAAGTGATTTGTGTCCAATGTCATAAGGTCATAATCAGAGGTAATACAAGAAATGTCTCTTGACACCTAGTCCAACTATCTTTTCAATATGCTTCTCTCTGAATTATAAGTGAAAATCATGAGAAAAATTCCTATTCCAAAATTTCTAACAGAAACTATGTTTGAATACACAAGAATAATTAAGAGGAAGGGATGTCTGAGAAGGCTAAGGGGAAAATAAACAGTGTTAATAGAGTAGAAAATACACATTAATGTCAAACAAAGCTTGTTTCAAATGCCAGCTCTGCCACTCATTCACTGTGTGTCACTGGCAAAGTACATACTCTATGTGATCTTTGGGTTCCTCATTTGTAAAATGGGGATAATACTACCTAAGCAATTAAGTAAGATATAAAACGGGTTAGAATAGCACAATATTGAGTCAGACCACTATGTCTGAATCCCAGCTCTACAAATTATTCTTTGTTTGACCAAGTTATATAACTTCTCTGAGCCATGGGAAGTACTTTAGAACAGAACATGGCATGTACCTATAACAAGTGTTATTGCTATCAATATATATAAATCACCTGGCACTTTGTGGGTACTGAATAATAAAAACACAACTAACACAACAACAAAAACAACTGCTTTACAAGTAAAACTAGAACAGACTGACAAAGCCAATATGCTATATAAAAAAGTCAATGCCATCTATCCTAAAATATGTCCATACCCTGGAATGTGTGAAAAATTCATTAGATTAGGATTAAACATCAAATTCAAAAAGCACAAAACTTAAAACCTATTCAGTAAATAATCACTTTGTAGTGACATATTTAAGAAAACTGTGCTTTTCAGGGTATTGCACTTTAAAATGTTCAGTTCACAAGTTAAAAATAAAAGGTACAAGGTCAGAAGTTAATAGCAGAAAGCTTACGAAGTATGAAATAAAGCAAAATTATAGCAAAGACCAGCTATATATATAGAAGAAACCTTCAGCTTTGGAAGACTGTGTCTATCATGATGTAGTCTTCATAAACTCCTAATCAAAAATATAATAAAAGAAAAAAAACAGTAGAAAACCACATCCAACATATCACCATTTAAGAGAACCAAGTCCCAGGTCATTAGAAAAGAGCTATCTCTGCACTGGGTGGAAAGGCATGATTCCTAAATCCAAAGGGAAATTAAACCACAAAGTTTAAACAAAACAGCATGAAAAAAATCAATACCTCACAAAATAAAAAGGAATAATTTAGTTTTCAGCTTTCTCTTTTAAAAAAAATTCTATTTTTAGATCAGATACAGTGGTTTAAGATGCTACCATGTCTTTATGCTCCATTTGATAGGGAAATACCTGTTTGGCTCCACTACTTCTTTAAAGTAAATAGGAGGTTTTGCATTTAAGTTACAATGTGGAATACTTCAGAGTAACCTCATGCCAAAATGGCACATTTCTGAGGGATGCAAAGGTATTCAATAAAAAGCTTTTAAAGGCATATTTTTAAACTTGCAGCAGGAAAGCTTTTCTGTGTCAAGACAGTAATTCTTTTAACAGCATTGATCAAAATGTCATTCTTTTATGAGTGTACAATACCTTTTAATGGCATACAACAAGCCATTAGGGTTATACACCTCCGTACAGCAGACAGCTTACTGGAAAAAAGGGAACACTGGCCAAGATACAGTCAGTAGGTTTTATGCTTCTAATAAGGAACCTTTTTTTCCCCTAGCTGATTCATTCTAAAGTCCACAACTCAAATTATCCAAAGATTAAGTATAAGCTCTCTTCACTCCCGTAATTTAGAAGTGCTTTCACAGAGGCCTAGGCTGCAAGGTCTAAACTGTATCTTCATAGATACCAGAGGATGGCCTTGAAAACAGCCTTTCACCCAGGGCCAGTAAGAAATTATTCATGAAGATTAGAAAAGAATGATGGTTTTATTTACTTTGCTACTTTCTGGGGAAAGAAGAAAGTGAATTTTTAAAATGTTATGAGATGATCACTTTTCATATATATTTACAAAGCTAAATACTAAAGGAACATTAAAGTTATATATTACTCTAACATAAACTCTCTCTTTGTCACCCAACATTGATTAGACAATCTTTCATAAAAGGAATCTATTTTAAAATCATCTTAAAACAAGTTCTTGTCTTTGAGGTATTCATGCCTTAAGAAAGATAAACTCTGAAATTACTTAGAAAAATTAATCACAAGAGTATATAAACTCGTAAAACACTTCTATCAATTTACCAAATTTCTAACCACTCAGGAAATGGGAACATTTTACACCATTACTTGTTTTTTATTATTAAAGGAAATATAACTTAAATACAAGGAAATTCTTAGAATTACAAAAATATCCCAGATAAATTGATTGTAACCCAAATCTCTGCTGTCTAAAAACTATTTAAGGGCTTCATAGAGTCTAAATAATGTTACAAATAATAATTAAAATCCTGCACCAAAAGTAAAATTCAACTTTACAGACAACACTTGATACATTTCAAAACATTTTCCCTGAAAGCAAAGTTAAAAAAGTAGAAGAATCTGTCTCCTTTTAAAGGTAGGGGTGTGCGCGTGTGTGTGTGTGTGTGTGTATGTGTGTGTGTGTGTGTGTGTGTGTGTACATGTAGTGGGAAGAAAATGGGAAGTGAAAAAGACACGTTCTACAAATGGCTCTCCAAATTTTATAAACAAACAGAAAGTTCTGTTTCAGCCAATTCAGAAAACCAGAGTATTTGCACCAATTCCATCAGCAGGGTAAGATACAAAAACATCTTAAAAGCAACCAGGAGTTGACAAGAATGATAAGAAATTGCCAATCCAAAATCTACGTGATGACGCAGAGATGGAGAGGAAGGCGCTGGACCGGCCCAGCTCTGTGAGCTCTGTGAGTGACCCCCAGCCCAGCCCTGCTTGTGGGGCAAACGCCCACCCGGCTCACGCCTACCACACCAGGCTAGGCACCGGCACTAGCGCTGCCTCCATTTTCTCCGGTGGGGGCGGAGCCGGCTGGCTCAGATCGGGCAGGCCAGCCATCTTCGTTTGGCGCGGCTACTCACTGAGCCGTGCCACTTGTGTACCTCAGCACGGGGCCCCCCGGGGCCTGTGGACCGGCCACCAATCCCACTCCACCTGCGGATCTCTGGTAGGGCTGGTGGTGTGGGGAGCCCCCGGCCAGCGTCGGTAGGGCAGGGAAGAGGATCCCAGCCAGACTGTCACTCCACCACACCTAGGGCTTCGGACCCAGGTAAACAACCTGCTTCCGGGAGGCAGATACCATCTCTGTGGCCTTCAGTTTGGAAGAACCCCAGACTGATTTCTGGTTGGGAGAGGGGTGACCGGGGTGCCCCTGAGCCCGCTTGAACCTGCCGGAGAGCTGACGGCCTCAGGGCGCCGACCTGGCTCACGCTGGGGGGATTCAAAGAGGAACTGTGTGCTGTGGGATCCTCCCCCGGGGTGCTCGCGCCCTGGTGTGGGAGATAACTCAACCACACAGGGGGCCGCAATACTGGGGGGAAGGTGGGAGGCCCAGAGAGGGCCTTGACCAGGGCCGCAGGAATGCCCACAGTGTCCGTGGAGGAGACCTGAGACCCCTTCTGGGCCAGGCGGGGCTGAGAGACGAGGATTGCAGAAGACATGCCCCAGCACTGTACTGAGCGCACAGAGAGGGGAGGGGTCTGGCAAAGGAGGAGGAGTCTCGGAAAAAAAGACGCACCCTCCGGGTGGCCCCACTGAGTGCACACAGAGAGGGGAAAC